>NW_027502192.1:0-38831 GCF_021521415.1 Bidens hawaiensis
GGTAGTGTTCCAATTCAGTTTGAAAGATGCAGCAAAACAGTGGTTCTTATCTCTACCATCAGCTAGCATCTACACTTAGGGGGATTTTGCGCAACAATTCTTAGACAAATATTATACGCCCTAGAGGCTCGAAACACCATTCGGAAGTTTTTGCAAATCACAGATGAAACCTTTTATGAGACATTTCAAAGATTTAAACGATTGTTGAGGACTTGTCCGCATCATGGAATCGCTTTATGGGAGTTGATAAAGGCATTCCACGACAGTCTCTCAAATGATGTTGTTCGTGATCTCCAAGCCACCACTAATGGATCCTTTCTTGCAAATGATGAAAATGTGGATTGAGAGCATTTGGAGAGACATGCAAATAAAGTAAAGAGGCAAGCACAGTCAAACAGGATGGCAAAAAGAGTGGTAGTAAAAGCAGATGAAAGTCATGGTTCAATTGTCAGAATGTATAGGGTTGAAAAGAAGATGGATAGGCTGTTGGTTGCAGGTGTACAAGGAGCAGGAAAATCTGGAACAACATATCCGGTATGTGAAGCTAGTGGTGAGTTAGTGCATGAGGTTGTGAGTTGTGGGGTTGCACAAGATGAAGAAACTGAGGAAGATGAGTCAATTATGTGCAGGGTGAATAGAGATACAATAATATGAGTTCGGATACTTATAATCTGGGCCTCAGGAATCATCCAAACATTAGTTACGGAGACCTCAACACGCAGCAGAAACCGAATTTTTAGGGTAGTCCACAGAAGACAGGTTATCAGTTGAACCAGAAACAGTATGGGAATAGTTCCAGAAGTGGTCAGAGTGGGTACAATCAGAGGGATTCTGGGGGTTAAAATAAGGGTTATCAAAAGAGTTATCAACAGGGGCAAGGGAATTCTTCTGGTAACAAAGAGGAGTCGATTAAGGATGTGATGGAGTTATTGAAGCAAATGAATCAGAGGTTGGAGCTTCAAGAGAAGGCAAATGCTGCAAGGGACAAACAGGTGAGTCAACTGGGAGAAGAAATGGCAAGCCTAAAGAAAAATCCATCAAAATTACCAAGTGACACCCACATTAACCAGGTAAGTACCCTTAGGAATTGTAAGGTTTATGATAACGGGTTAAATCCACCATCAACCATCATCGAAGGAGCGGTGGAAGACTTGGGATAAAGTAGGAACAATGATGATGAGGTGAAAACTGAACCAATAAATACACCAAAAAAATCTATTAGTAAAAATTAAACGAATCAGTAAAGGAAAAAGAAATAATGGCTGCCAAGGAGATGGGTCCCACCTGTAAAACCGTTTCGTTTCCTCAGGCATTGGTGAATCCCACAACATCATCACTGAAAAAGATGGGCCAAATGTGGGAAGTATTTAAACAAGTAAATATTAATTTACCCCTCATTAATGCTATTAAACAAATCCCAACATATGCTAAATATTTGAAGGACTTGTGTACTAAAAAACGAACTCATAAAATGCCTCCCACCCAAGTTACAAGATCCAGGCACGCCAATAATTCCCATTCAAGTGGCCGATTTTAAAATGACGAGTGTGTTATTAGATCTTGGAGCTGGGGTAAGTATTCTCCCCAGAATCTTATATGACCAATAAGATTTTGGTCCACTTAGAAAAGCTGACACCACCATGGTGTTGGCTGATTTGACACTTAAGCTTCCTAGGGGAACTGTTACTGATGTAATTGTTATGATCGAGGATTTTTATTACCCGGTTGACTTTCTGGTTCTAGACTATGTCATAGTTGACCCAAAACGGCAACCGAACATGATTCTTGGTAAGCTCTTTTTGGCAACTACAAATGCTTTAATAAACAGTAGAACTGGGGTAGTCGACATGGCTTTCGGGAATAAAAATCTTTGGTTAAATGTTTTTCAAATGTTTCTAAGCCTCTGGTGGTGATGAATGCTTTGCACCTGAAATCATTGGCGGGTTGAATCCTCATGAAAATGAGGACGATGCCACAGAGGAGCATCCACATCAGTTGAATGAAGTGGAAAGAGCAGTTGATGTTTATGCTGCAAGTATTGGGAAACCACCATGGTCTCAACATGTGGAGAAACTACTAGACACTATTGACTCCAAATTGAAACCTTCACTTGAGAGTCCTCCGGTGGTCGAGCTGAAGGAACTCCCAAAACACCTCAAATATATGCTTTTGGGAGAAAATGATACGTTACCTGCCATCATCGCCTCAAATTTAAAAGTAGATCAAGAAATTACATTGATGGTAGTGCTGAAAGAACATAAGGAACCACTTGGGTGGACGATTGCAGAATTGAGGAGAATTAGTCCGTCTATCGTGATGCATAAGATTATCACGGATCTTGAGGTGAAACCCACACATGATGCACAAAGACGGTTAAATCCGAACATGCGGGAAGTTGGGAAGAAAGAAGTCTTGAAATGGTTGGATGCGGGAATTATTTTCCCGATTTCAAATAGTACTTGAGTGAGTGGTGAATAAATTGCTACCCGACCAGTAACCGGGTGGCGATATTGTGTTGAATACCGGAAGTTAAATGCCGCGACATCCAAAGACCGTTTTCCTCTATCATTAATTGACCAAATCATCGAAAAATTATCAGGTAAGAAATGTTATTGCTTTTTAGATAGCTATTCGGGGTACAATAAAATAACTATTCACCGCCGATAACCAACATAAGACCACTTTCACAAGTCCATTTCCGGATGAACAATTGTTTTCTGTTTCAAGTATACCTTGGTATGCTGATATTATTAGTTGTCATGTTGCAGATACAGTTCCTGATTTTTGGTCCAAGAAGAAGAAGCAGCACTTCTTATCACAGGTAAAGTACTACGTTTGGGAAGACCCGGACCTGTTTCAGGTGGGTTCCGATCAAGAGATGAGAAGGTGCATTCCGAAGGAGGAATTCATGAGTGTCCTATGCCATGCTCATTCATCACCATGTGGTGGATAATTTAGTGGTTAAACGACGAGGCATCGTTTCTTGACTTGTGGATTCTACCGGCCCTCTCTCTTTAAAGACGCATTTGAGTTTGTTAAAAATTGAGATAAATGGCAACAAATGGGTGGCATTTCAAAGAGAGACGATATGCCCATGCAATCAATCCTTGTTGTCGACATATTTGATGTTTGGGGGATTGATTTCATGGGCCCGTTCCCAAATTCTTACAGGAATTTATATATATTGTTGGCGGTTTACTATGTTTCTAAATGGGTAGAAGCAATCGCAGACTTGAATAAATAAGTGCACGAGTCGAAGGTTTGCTTCATTGTAGACGAACCGATGTATTTTGTTGAATAAGAACCAAGAGGTGTCTAGCTGTAGACACTAAATTCAGGGCTAACTGGGAGATAACCCAGCTCTGTAAGTGTATATTTTTATATTATGAGTCTTGTTTTTTCTAATCATTTGTCTCAAGTGTTTAGTATATTGCAAAGATCGAGTGTGGGGAAGACGCAACGCAGAGTGTTCTTTGGGTGTGTTGGTAAGCCAAATATCAAGTAAGCAGAGTGCGAGGTAACTATTTTAAGTTCGAATGTTGACAATTTGGTTAAGGAATTCATGAAAATAAAAAATTTGAAAGATAGAAAAACCAATTTCAACATAAAAAATGGAAAAAATTTGTATGAGAAGTGCGTTTAGCACGGCGCTAACATCACCAGGGTGAGCCATTAGCGACGCGCTAAGGTTGTTCAGGTGCATGGTATTAGCGCGGCGCTAAGATCTCTTCCGAGACGTTAGCGACGGGCTAAAGACTATTATGTATATATATATATATGTGTGTATATATATAATGCAGCACATGTGGGACCCACTACCAACTATAACAACCTTATCATCTTCATCTTTCTTATACCACCCTCACATGCCACCACCATCTCCGGCCGACACTTCCACCGCCGTACACCACCGCCCCTCCACATCTCCGGCCGACACCACCATTACACTTCTCCACCACACCCACACTCCTCCGCCGACGTATAACAAACCTCCATAGCCGCACACTCATCATTTCACCTCCCCGTCATCACAGGCCAGCAACACCACCTCCGCCATCTGCCACACCTCAACGCACCAGTATCACCTCCCCGTCACCACCGCACCACTGTCACAACCTCGTCACCACTCCGCCGTCCGTCGAACCACCACCACCATTAACGACCCAGTGTCACCACCGTCACAACCCTGTCACCATAGGCCAGAACCACCACACCTCAACCCATCACCACCAATTCCTCAACCAATCCATAATCACCCCACCGTTTTTAACCCACAGTTGAACCACACACCAAGTTTTTATTTTTATTTTCTTGTTCAACTGAACTTGAGTACGGTTTAGATTTATTGTGTGTGTGGATTGTTTACTTGTTTTGTTAGTTTAAGTCCAAATAGGAGTCGGGTGTGGATTGTGTTGAATTCAAAAATAGTTGATAAGTGAGAACCGGGTTATATGGGTTTGGTCATCGGGCATGCTCGGGATAAGAAGTGATAACTTGAAGATGAAAAAGGGTGTTTGTCGGGTCTTAATGAATATGATTATTTTGAAGTGTGGGGATTTTTGAATGTGTCGGGATGAGTTTTTGAGGTCGGATTTTGCCCGGGTTGGTAAATTTTTTAATCGAAATATCTGAATGTCAGGGAAACGTGTTGTATACCTTTGTTTTGGTTCGTTGTCATATCGATGGATTGTCGGGAATTATTTTTATTAATTAAACTTTACACGAGTAACCGGTTAATAACCCGTACTCAATCTCCATTCAGGTGAATAAACTGAGTTTTCTAAGCTTTATACTTGCATTCCCGATAATCTTGTTCTATTTATTTTTATAGTTTTATAATATATATGTATATATATAGTTGTTATTGTTTTATCGTAGTGACAATTGCGACCGAAAAGCTATACGTTTGTCAATACGATTACGTGTGACCCAAACTGATTATTGGAATTATTATTTTTCCAGATGTGTCACAGGAAAAAAGTGGTTCAAGACCCGTGAGGCGCAAGCGACCCCGTCGGCAGCCCGAATTTGACCTGGTAGCTCTGCAATATGGTCGTCATATTCGTTATGAGGTGGAAGAGATCCCGATGTGGGGGCGTCAACTAAAGAGATTAAGGGTGACGAGGATACCCCACATATTATATTGAGGTTCAGTTTAAATACCTCAGAGAGGGAAATGTATGATAGGATTTCGGATGTGCCACTATTACGTCATCATACGTTTGATTGGGGATTGTTGGGTACATTGGGTCAGGTCGAGAGGGTTAGGACTTTGTTGGGGACACGTTGGGCCACGATATTGAGGTTTGACTAGAAACAATATGTCGACTTGGTTCGCGAGTTTTATGCTACATTTAGACACAAGAATGGTGATTTCAATGGCGAACATGCGGTATCATTTTCTTTAGGGAGGCAGTTATTTGAGATGTACGTGCGAGATTTGCGGTACTTATTGGGTTGTATACTGCGGAGGAGGTGCATTCGCGTGCATTCACGGAGGGTGTTAGGGGTTAAAATTACAGGACTCGACGATATTAGATTACAGCCGCTGATATGGCTGCTTTTTTGTCTACTATTACTGAGGGCTCGCATTCTAGTAATGCGGTTTCATCTACCATTCGGGATCCCGTTCACATGTATATTCAAAGAGTTATTGCTTCCACTTTCGTTAGCCATCAGTCGGGTCACGATAAGTGTAGCAACCTGGACTTGTTGTGTTTGCATAGCATTATTGGCCAGCATGACGTTAACCTGGCTACCCTTTTATTATCATCTATGAACCAGGGTGTATGTCGTGCTGATGGGGTGTCAACTAGATTGCATTTGGGGCCCATTATTTCACAGATTGCAGCCGCATTGGGGGTGTTTGTGAAATATTCTGATGATTATTTGACTACGGTCTGGACACAGAGGTTGTGAATTTAGCTGATGTGCATAAGGCGGGTATTTGTAAGTATGAGGATCCTCCACGTCTGGTGGAGGCACGTGTATCTGATGGGGCAGGCAGTAGTTCGCAAAGACATCATATTTAGAGACCACTTGCTTAGACCCGCATACAAGCACCACGGCCGACACGTCTACCGCCACAACCACAGCCGTTGACCTTAGAGTATGTGTTTGAGAGGCAGCTCGCGATGCATGAGGAGAGTCAGATATGTGTTTGGGCTTTAGTTGATCATTTGCATGTACCGATACCAGACTATTTGAGGCCGTCTTCTGACATGGGTGGATCGGGTTATGCTAGGCATGATTATGAGGCAGAATGTTCGGGCACCGCGCGAGGCCGATGAAGAGGAGTAGTTGATGATGGATGAAGCAACAGTAGCATCCAGTTAATTTTGTGTTTATCTTTTATTTCCCTTATTTTTGTTTTTATATCATAATGGTATGTACTAAACTCTATATACTTAAGGGAAAAATGTATAATGGGGTAATCGGCTGGGTAATATATGCATAACTTTTATAACTATTGCTGCTTATTTGAATTGTCTGTTGTATTTGAACTTTGTGGGCGTTGTTCACTATAAACCCTCACGAGACCTCACTCATCCACCCGTGCTATCGGGGGGTTTAAAGGGCTTGTTGCATACGCTAAATGCAATTGTGATTCCTACGAAAGTGAGTTATGTTTTTTTAACGATTTTACTAGTTTAAAAAATTTAATTATGAAATTTATTTAACTTGGCTTGGTAATTAAAATTAATGGTTTTGCAAATAGTTTAAAAGACCTATCCTAACAGTTGTGAGAAGCTTGCTTCTTCCACGTGTCAGAGTTTGCAGATTCTGTTGAGTGAATTGAGGAGCCGGGTTCGTTGAGAGCAAGCACGAGTGTACTTGAGCTTCTTACTTTCTTTTCGGGTTATTTTTCTTTCATAATTCTTTTTGTGTTATTAGTTTTATTGTAAAACGTGTAATTGTATAGTTGTATGATTTTTAGGACCGTCACATTAAGCCCGGTTTTAAAATTTATAATTAGTAAATTTTAACCTCGTCCTCAATATATATATATATATTTTGATTGCTAAATTTTAAATATTGAGGACAATGTCAACCTCAAGTGTGGGGGATGGGGGGAAAATTAAAATTTTTACCTTAGAGTACCTTGATTGTGCGCAAAAGCCGGAATTGTAATTAATTAATTGTTATCATAGTTTTAAGCTTCTCGAAAGTTTTCCCATTCAAATGTTTTTCAAAAAAGGAAAATTAAAATGAACAGTTTAGATAGAGATAACGAGTCATGGGGACGGGTACACATGTTTCATATCGGCAGTCTAATTCCTCCGGTACGTGTGTGAGATTTGCCTTATATATAATACACATTTAATATATAGTATATACACATGTCATATGACTGTATAGAGAGTAACCAGTATGTCCATGATATCTAGAACTTGGTTGTCTCATGCATTTCGAGATCTAAATACCACCACATGTATGGAGAAATAGGACTGTAGAAAACCCACATTATATTGGCCTTAGAAAAAAAATTCCTATCTTACATTATCCCTTAGGAGCCAATTGTTGCCTTTTCCATTTTTCTTTGTTCTTTTTAACCCACATTACAAGCCGTGTTAGCCTTGGCCTTTTATTTTAACCCTGTGGATGAAACCCGGTATGTTAGAGTTGTATATAAGTTTTTTGTCGAGCATAGTACACAATGAACGTATGTCTCAGGTCAGTTGTCTGTATAAATTGATAATAGTATTTCTAAAAAAAACAGTGAAAAATCTAAGAAAAACTCAAAAGGAGTTAATGTTTGAGACAGTCATTTGTATATAATAATGAGTGAGTTGTTTGTTTGTTGAATAAATTAGGTTTCATCCACCATAAGTCACTAAATAAATCCACTTCCTCACCCTAACCTAAGACACAACAAAACCCCTAGTTCTATTCTTTATGCAACCGGTGGGTAATAGGTGGAGATATGACTTGATTCCAAGCATTTTACATTATGTTCATACTTGGTATACAGGGCAGAGAGATACTAGCACATTTTTTGCTGGTCCAAATATTAAACCGAGAGGAGATAGGTTATATTATGAGGGGTGTGATCATGTGTGCCTTAACCGGAAACAAAGTATACTCGTTTGGGCGGTTCCATATATTTAAATTGTAACATCAAAATATTTGGTGGGCTATCAACCTTGACAGTGTTAATTCTTGGGAATTGGGTATGACCTTATACCTTACTATTATTAATCATGGTAATTGATAAATCATCTTTCGAGGTGTATGTGTTGGATGAGAGTTTGCTTGAGGGCAAGCAAAAGATAAGTGTGGGGATGCGATGGTCGGGTAACAGTTATGTATATTATTAGATTATTTGTTTACTTTTAGTTTAAATATTATGTGAACTTTGTTACTTCAAGCGTTTTTATGTGTTTCAGGATACTTGGCATTAAGGACGCTTAGCAGGATGAATTATGGGATTGGAACGAAGATGTAGAAGACCCATGATGATTGGCACACATTCCTATGCAAAATAAAAGAAGAAAATAAAGAAAATTGTGTCAGACACCTTTAGTGCGGCGCTAAGGGTCCTGAGGGTGATGTTAGAGATACTCTAAGATCATCAGACAAATGAGTCTTTAGAGCGGCGCTAAAGGATCACCCCCTGGATGTTAGCGCCGCGCTAACATCCCTCCTGACGGTAAACTTACCCTAACTTTGATATAATCAGTTTTGAGCCCCTATTTTGACATATCCTTCATACCAACAACCAAGTACAAGCCTTAGGACGATTTTCCACCATCCCAAAGCCTTCGGTTCGTAAGTTCATACCATGCTTTCATCCTCTCATCAGATAAGCGAATCCTTTGTGACGCCGATGTCAGGCTAAACCATTGTATTCACTTTAGACTAGGATTTTGTGTAAACTAACTTTAATCAGATTTTATGTTTTGAATGAATATGAACTTGATTGAATGTCTTTAATCTTGTTTTACAATATGAATTGATTGTTTAAACAATTTATGAATTTGATTATCAAACTTTGTATCACTTTTTTGGTTGTGTTCATCACATGTAGGGTTAGCTCTTATGTCATTGAACCAATAATCGTTAGCCATTGCTTAAAATTGGTTTTCATACGTTAAACTGATAATTGGGTTAATCGGGGTTCAGTTGTATCAACAATTCGGTTAGGGTATCGTTTGTCCTCACAACCCAACTGTTAGGTTTAGTAATTACCGTGAAATTAATCTTTATGAATCTGTGATTAGTTGGTCATCGCACTACTTGAACCTGAAGTGAATCGTTTTCCCATAATTGTTTACAACCTTTAAGTTATAATCGTGTGTTTTCCTAAATCAACTTTTCTAAACCGCTTGACTTCGTCTGTCCACCATAGTTAATAAATAAATTATTATGAACTTTAGTTGCACTTTCCACTGATTTCCTGTGGAGACGATCTTACTTACCCGTACTAGTTATAGGTATTTAAGCTTTATAAATACTTGTTTTTTATTAGAGCACGACATCTACGTCAGATTCGGTGTATGCTACTATGGTTGACACAGTTTCTAAGGTGTCAAACAACATGGGTTTAAAAGAAGTTGGGGGTGAGATTATGAAGAAGAAGAAGGAGTGATGGGGTCTAAAGACAGGTCTGATGGGGTGGGTTTAATGATGTTAGTTTTTTTCATTTCTTTTGTTTTATCTGATCTTACAATGGTACTTTGCTATGGGCTCCTTTTGTTGTGGTCTGATGGTGTGTTATCTGGTGTTTTATAAATAAACAAAGAACTCTTTGTAAAATGCTTTTAATACGTTCGCAATTATATGCTTATCTAAAACGCTTGTGATACGCTTATCTAAAAAAGATATTATATACCGCGCATATTTCAACAATACAGTAAAACACCAAAACCAATAACTCTCTCTTTCTATCTAAACGCTCGAAATATGCTTCATTCTATCTAAACATTCATTCTCGCTAAAGGCTTGAAATACGATTCACTAAACATTCATTCTTGTTTCTGCAATGCTTTGCAAGTTCTACTATAATTCTTCCCAGCTAAAATAATGGCTATCTCTTTCTTTGGTTTGACTCTTTTGTGTGAGCCACAACCCTTGTTCCTTATTCCAGTAGGCACATGAAAGGTAACCTCAGATGGTTGTTCAAATCATAATACAGCAGCAAAGCCATCCTGTTTTAGATGGGCGTACTCTTTCATACCAAGTAAAGTCTTCTTTTTCAATCATCAAATTCATCTGATCTCTCACTTTTGTCAATTCGTCGATATCCACATCATAACTGTTGATAAGGTATTCACCGGCATATTTTATTTCTCTTGAAATCTCTTTGATCTTTCTTTTCTTATCATTACCAAACTCTGAGAATGGAACTGTTCTGATATTTACCATAACCTATTTTCTCCATCGATCATTTATATATTTTTCGGGAATTTCTTAACTTGATAAAAATTCATGACATAGAAAATACGCCGACACAATAAACTATATTGTTCAAATCCTTTGCAAGTGCATGTCAAAGTAGACTCTTCACCAAATTCACAATACGTCTTAAACAAAACCAAAAAGATAATGAAAACGCTCAGGTTAATTAAACTAATGTTAAAGAAATTTAAAACTAAAAAAATGTTTTAAACGCTCAAAACTACCTCTAAGAATCCTGTAACATACCTTTAAAATCCCCTATTTTACACCTCAAATAACCTCTGTCTTATTCAAAAGCACTGAATTATGAAACACCACCAACAGTTTCATTAATATTATCTTGAACATCATTAAAAATAGATCTTGTATATATCCTTATTGTTTCCCACTTTCCCCTTCAAGATAACTTCTGGTTACTAACTCATGATACGTGTACCTACTGTCATGATCACACCGTCTGCCATTGTATCTCTGTATCTCCATACAAAAATCAAAATGGTTGAAAAACTCAACTAGTGTTAACTTAGAATTTGTAGCTTGACCAAAAAAATGGTTTTCGCTTTCTGATCTTGATGTTGTACGCATCAATCTAGACAAAGGTTCGTCTCTATAAAAATCATGTATCCAATCAAATCTAATTTCATACATATCAATAAGCCATTTTTTTTTGTCAAGCTCAAACTCAACCATTATCGTGTGTCATTTATCCTCAAATTCGGGAGGACTAACTGAATCTGTTGTTGGTACATGATGTCAGTAGTTCAGTATCTAGGGTCTGTAATCGCGTTAGTTTGTTTTGGTTTTGGTTTGTAAAGGTTGTCCCACAAGTTCGCCTGTTATAAGCGAACTTGTGGAACAAGCGAAGTTATTGAAAACTTCGCCTAGCATGTTAGGCGAAGTTGTCGAAAGGTATATATGTTTGGCTACGGCTTGTTTTGTAAACAGTGGTTCAGTACGTGTAATTGTGATTTGGCTATCACGTGTTAAAGGAGTTGCAATACAACGTGTCTATTGAGTACTGTAACGTGTCTTTGTACTTGGGTTTAACGTATATCGCGTCTAACACTCGTATCGTCTTACGTAGGGATTCCGCACCTACGTAATACGAGATATTTCTGTGTAGATCCGGCTGGGAACCTACAATTGGTATCAGAGCATTTGCTCGTGATTGTGTGGTTCGGTATTATCACACGAGTGTAGAAATCGTTCCGTTCAACTATTCCCGGGACGAGTTTACGTTGAAATATCGAGTTTTTATGTCCTACCCATCTCCCACCATCAAGAATAACCCATTACACCTTCGCATCCCTCGCAATACGTCAAAATCAAACCTGCAAAAACCTTGTGTTCATCTGGCGAAGTTGCCGCCACTGTTTGTAGGGTTTAGGCGAAGATATAAGTTTAAGCGAAGTTATCATTAACTTCGCCTGTCTTACAAGTTCGCTTGAATTAAGCGAAGTTGTCATTAAGCGAAGTTAACATCAGGCGAAGTTAAGAAGCAAGCGAAGTTAAGGTTTAGAGAAGTTAAGCTTAAGCGAAGTTATACTTAACTTCGCCTACTGGGCACTGTTCAAAATAATAAAAAAAATTATTTTATACTTTCCTCGTGTTTTGTGTTGTGTTTCTTTCAACGATGACTTCGATAAACATCACGGAACTAGTGAAAATGGAAGTTGAAGCCGGTTCAGCAACTAAGGCTCTGAAAATGCTTAAAGGTACCGATTTTGTTGCTTGGAAAGATCGGTTTGAACAGTATGTTAAATATCAAGATGCTAAGATGTGGGTGTGCATACAAGATGGATACATTCCACCAACGGCCTTGTTTGAGGGTCGTGATCAAATAAAGAAGTACAGTAAGACGGATGAGGAGGAGAGAAAAATGTATGAGGCAGAGAGTAAAGCTCATGCGGCGATCACCATGGCTCTTCCACAATAGATTCTTCACACTTTCAGGAAATACAAAACCGCTAGAGAGCTATGGGAAGCGCTAGAAAATCGATATGAAGGTAATGTGGGGATACGTGCATCCAAAATTAAACTACTAAAAACCCAATTCTTGGTGTTCAAATATTTGAAAAATAAGTCACTTGATGATATCATCACAAGATATTATCACCTGATGACCGAACTCAGCAATTACTCCATTGTATACAAAGAAGAGGAGATAGTAGAGAAACTTCTTGATGCTCTTCCACCGAAATGGGAAATGTACACGGTTTTGATGAGAGAAGATAAAGAGTTTTCCGATATTGATTTGGAAACAGCAGTCAATAAATTACGAACTTTTGAACTAAACATGGTTCGGAAAGAGACACCAACTGATCAGGTTCAGGATCCGGGAATGTACGGTGCAAAAGTTAGTTCAAGTTCAAGTTCAACGTCAGAATCATCTGCTTACTACTCAAAGGGAGACTCAAGCTCAAACTCAACTCATGATGGTCATGTGACTCCCAACATGGATGGTGATGTATGTTTTGTAGCTGGAGGAAGTAATTCTTCAAAACCTCAAGCCACAACTGGTAACTTTTCATCAAATGCTTAAACCAACAAATACTCACAGATGCCCATGAGTGTTAAATCAGCTGAACAGCAGTTTGCCCTCTATGCATCTTTCATTGCATCTTATGAAAATTACATCAAAGGTAAAATAGTCGATCACGCAACTTTGGATGAAGACTATGATCAGATTGATGCTGATGATCTGGAAGAGATGGATCTGCAGTGGCAGATGGCGATGATAGTAATAAGAGTTAAAAGGTTCATGAAGAAAACAGGTAGAAATTTCGTTGGTGAAAGACCAGGGTTTGACAAGTCAAAGGTTCGATGCTATAACTGTCAACAAAATGGTCACTTTGCCAAGGAATGTACAAATGAGAGAGTCGAACGCAGCCAGACCAGGCCTGCACAACAGAATGGGGGAGATAGTGAGAATAAGGCTATGGTATCTAGACACAATAGTGGGTATAACTGGAATCTACAGGTTGAGGAAGTCTTCGAACAGGCAAATTTAGTTAACATCGAAACTGGAGGAAGCGAGAGGGAGAAGGGGGAAAATCAAGCTTACATGGTAGAAGTGAACGATCAGCTTTCTGAGGTAAGTTCTGAACTCCCTTGTATGCAATGCGAAAATCTGTCTGAACAATTGAAAACAATAACTGATCAGTTTGTTAGTTTGGACGCTCAATTTAAAACGTTAAAAGAAGATCATCATTACACTAAAACTAGAGAAAACAGTTACTCGGTAAAAATAAAAGCTAGTGAAAAAGATATCAGAAGTCTTAAAGCAAGTCTAGCTGAAAAAATACAAGTAATTGATCTTAGTTATGAAGTGTTAGAAGAAAAAACCAAACTAATTGCTGACAGGGATAAACATATTGCTGATTACCAGGTAAAAGTGGTGGAATTAAACAGAAAAATTGAACTATTTAGAAACTCCTCAGCAATGCTTGATCACATCGTAAGTGTTCAACGTTCCCCAGTTAAAAAAGGGGGAATTGGATATTCTGAAGTTCCACCACCATATAATCATAACTATACGTATAATCCTAGTAATCAGAAATCTGTTGATGATGAGATTAGTCAGACAAATCCTGTCATAGTTTCGATTAAAGAACCTGAAGTTAGTCAAAGCGAAACAAGTAAGCCTGTTTCGAATGTTAAGATTTCTGTTCCTAGTTCTGTCTCATCAAATTCGGACAAGACATCCGAATCTAGTGAGATAAAAGAAGAGGTAGTATTACTAAAACGTGGGGAGGAATATAAGCCAACTGAAAAGATTTCTCCCCTAAACCCGTTTGTCCCACCATATGTTAGACAAACGAATAGTAGTGCAACCTCAACATCTAAAACAACTGTTGAGACGAAAGTTGAACACATGAGTTGTTTCAGGTGCAATCAAATCGGACACCTAATTGCTAATTGCCCTCTTAATCAGAGATTCAGAGGTATGAGGCCTCCGAAAACTGAGAATAAAACTAATAGTAATTACTATAATGGTAAGAATGCTAACTCTCCAAAATTCAGACATTGGACTAATCCAAGATTTCAAAGAAATCGATCTCAGTTTTTCCCAGTAAACAACCGAACCAACAATTATAATTCAGTTAATCCACTAAGGTTTGGATGGCCTCATAGTCAATTCTCAAGAAGGTATCCTTATAGAACTTACAGAAATTATTCTCAAACTGACTTTGAACAGCCAAAGTACGGGATGCCGTTTAACAGATTTAATCGACCCAAGACCAATAGGTCTTGGGTCCCCAGATTTTAATCATTTGCTTTAATCGTGCAAGAACAGTTGAACAGGAATGTAAACAATCGGTGGGTTGTGGATAGTGGCTGTTCCCGGCACATGACTGGTAACAAGAATTTGTTACATGAATGGAAACCTGTTCAAGGAGGAAGAGTTAGTTTCGCTGGAGAGAGCGGAGGTAGAATCACCGGTATTGGAACCGTAACAAATGGAAAAATGAAATTGGAGAAGGTGAATTTTGTAGAAGGGTTGAAACATAATTTGTTGAGCGTATCTCAGATTTGTGACAAAGAGTACACAGTGCACTTTACTAAAGATGAAGCAATTGTTCTATATCCTGGTTTCAAGATACCAGAGGCATGGGTGGTGATGAAAGCTCCAAGAGAAAAGAACACATACGCCATGGATATGAGGTCTTCTGAGATGGCAACAGAAGAATCATGTCTTCTGTCAAAGGCAACTGAATCGGAGTCCGAATTATGGCATCGAAGAATGGGGCATATACATCTTCGAAAAATGAACTACATTGTCAAGAATGGGCTGGTGCTTGATGTCCCCTTGAAGAATTTCAACTTTGAAGACCAATGCTTATCGTGCAAGAAGGGAAAGCAACACAAGAAACCTCATCACACCAAGAAGGTTAATTCAATTGTCGGTACCCTAGACCTGCTTCACATGGATCTCTTTGGTCCCGTGAATGTAATAAGTCTAGGTGGAACATCGTACTGCTTGGTAATAACTGATGATTACTCTCGATACTCTTGGGTATATTTTCTGAAGACAAAAGATGAGACGGTACAGTTGGTAATGAACTTGATTACCAAGGTTGAGAATATTATCGGGAGAAAGGTTAAGTATATCAGGACTGATAATGGGACAGAGTTCAAAAACTACCAGATGGAGATGTTTTGCTTACAGAAAGGGATAGACCACCAGTACAGCGCCCCGTATACTCCGCAACAAAATGGGGTGGCTGAGAGGAAGAACAGGACGCTAATTGAAGGAGCCAGAACCATGCTGGCTGATGCTAAACTTCCCGTGGTGTTCTGGGCTGAAGCAGTTGCCACAGCCTGTTATATCCTTAATCTTGTTTTAACTGTTAAAAGGCTAAATAAAACTTGTTATGAACTTATGCATGGTCGAAAGCCAAACTTGAATGGTCTCGAACCATTCGGGTCCCCATGTACGATATTAAAGACAAACTCTAAATTTGGTGAGAAAGCCGACGAAGGTATTTTAGTCGGATATGTAGTTGGGACACCCAACAGAAGAGTCTTTAATTTATCGAACAGCAAGGTTGAAGTGGTATGTAACACCGACATCACGAGTTATAAACCACCAATGCCCAGCACGGGACCCGCTGAAGTTTTTGACTATGATAAACTGTTCAAATCCTTTAATATGCCTTACTTGGATTTTGCAGAAGTTGATGAGAAAATTGCTTCACAGATTATGTATGATGAGGAGGAAAATATTGTGCAACGTCCACGATACGATGAAAGTCAACCTTCCACGTCAAGTGCCGTTAATGCTCCTGCCGCCTCTACTGAAGAAGAATTTTACAACCCTTTTCACTCTCAACAACAATCACCCATTGATGAACTCTCTTCGAACCTGGAAGACAATCTGCAAGTCATTTCGGTTCCGACTACTGGAGTTCACAAAAATCACCCTTTAGAGAACGTGATAGGTGATCTGTCTGACGGTGTACAAACAAGACGAAGCTTGAATGAGCACACCTGTGTTTACGCAAGCATTAAAGAAACAGCTATCATTAACGAGTGCTTGTACACCTGCTTCATCAGCCAGATTGAACCAAAGAACTATCAAATGGCTCTAAAAGACAGCTCGTGGGTCGAAGCCATGCAAGAAGAGTTAGCCCAGTTCGAGAAGATGGAGGTATGGAAATTGGTTGCAAAACCGAAGAATGTGCATGCGATTGGCACCAAATGGGTTTTCAAATGTAAGAGAGATGAGAAAGGAATAATCATGAGGAACAAGGCGAGGCTGGTCGTAAAAGGGTTTAATCAGCAAGAAAGGATCGACTACAATGAAGTGTTTGCTCCTGTGGCAAGATTGGAAGCGATTCGTTTGTTTTTAGCATTTGCTGCACACAATGAGTTGAAGGTGTTCCAGTTAGATGTGAAAAGTGCGTTTCTTAACGGTAAAGTCGATGAGGTTGTGTACGTTGAGCAGCCTTCAGGTTTTCCTGACCCAGACTTTCCTGATCACATGTACAAGTTAAGTAAAGCGCTATATGGACTACATCAGGCCCCTCGTGCCTAGTACGCAACCTTGTCTGATTACTTACTTAAGAATGGGTTCAAAAGAGGAAAGATCGACAGCACGCTATTTGTCAAGAAAAAGGGGGGAGACGTTCTCCTAGTTCAAGTCTACGTGGACGACATCATCTTTGCTGCTTCAAAAGTCGCCATGTGTCAGAAATTTGAGGAAGTCATGAAAAAGGAGGTTTGAAATGAGTGCAATGGGTGAATTAACTTTCTTTTTAGGATTGCAGGTTGATCAGAAGAAGGAGGGGATGTTCATTCATCAAACTAAATATGTCCAAGACATTCTCAAACGCTTCAAGATGGAGGACAGCACTCCATTTGATACTCCGGTTTGCGTCAACCACAAGCTGGGTGCTGATTCAGACTGTGACGCAGATGTGGACCCCACCCAATATCGAGCAATCATAGGTTCTTTAATGTATTTAACTGCATCTAGACCTGACATTATGTTTGCAGTTTGTCTCTGTGCTCGATTTCAGGCAAGCCCAAAGGAATCTCACATGAATGGAGTGAAGAGAATACTGTGGTATCTCAATGGCAAGCCTAAGCTGGGATTGTGGTATACGAAAGGGGGAGACTTGGATTTGGTCGCTTATACAGATTCTGACTATGGAGGTTGCAATCAGAACAGGAAGTCGACGACCGGTGGATGTCAGTTTCTGGAAGGAAGATTGGTTTCGTGGCAGTGCAAGAAGCAGACCTCTGTAGCCATTTCTACCTGTGAAGTAGAGTACATGGCAGCATCAAACTGCTGCTCCCAGGTTCTTTGGATACAACAGCAATTGCGCGATTACGGTCTGAATTTTACTCAAACTCCTATTTGTATTGTTAACACTGCTGCAATCTCAGTAACTAACAATCCCGTAAAACATAGCAAAACTAAACACATTGACATTCGTCATCATTTTATACGGGATTGTGCTGAGAAGAAATTAATAGTGCTCGAAAAGGTTGATTCGTTGGATAATTTCGTTGATCTTTTTACTAAAGCGTTTGACAGAACCCGCTTTCAAAACCTTGTTGAGCTTAATGGGATGATCAATCCCGAGTAACCGTATTTTTCGTTTTTACTTGAGTAAAAAAAAAAAAACGTCACTATCGCTTAGAATTATGTCGGTTGCTTCAGTTTGAAGGAAATATATTCGGATGTGTTTGGTCCTCACTTCTACCAGTAGATTATGAGGATAGCCATTAACCAGATGACTGAAAGCGACTGGGGCGGTTTATGATGTGTTTTTATTCTGTCGCTGAAAAATAGTCGTTCATACTTAGTTGAAAGGACGCATATTCGTATGTGGTCGGTCCAGCTGATCCATTGGATCTTCAGGATAGCCGTTTACCTGATGACTTTGACTTGACCGGGGCGATAAAATTTAAATTTTTTGGGGAGATGATATAATTTTTCAAGTCTATACCTTCGTAAGAAGTTTCAATACAATGTTTCTAAGAAAATTGATCCAACTGTGGAAAGTGATAGACAAGCTAATTCTGTGTGCGTAACAAGTGAAGTTATTAGGCCTAAAAGACTCTAGAACAGTCATTGTATGTTATGGTAGCTTTTATGGTGCGTAAAAGTAGAAGTGATACTAACTAAATCTTCTCGATTTAAAGGGAAAACTCATCAAGAGTTGTGTATGTCTCCATTTACATCTTTCCGAATGATAGGCAGAAAAGCGATTACCTAGTCATACACGAGCCCGTGAGTGTTCTGATTCCCGAGAAGATAGTGTGTCAAGTAACTGCAGTAATCCAGATTCGGGACTTGCAGTTGTCTATTGTTTGAAGCTTTGTAAATCTTTATTATTAAAAAAAAATAAAAATAAATAAATAAATAAATAAATTAAATTAAGATGTTAAGCATTCTGAAGCCTATTATGTTGTACTTATCAATCAAGTGGCAAGAAAGAGAACGGGATGAAGACTCTAAAAGATCATGATGTATTTACAGTTTAATCAGACACTACGGGTCGAGGTCAACTCGGGGTGACTTGGGGAAAGCCAAATACGCTTTGAGAATAGATAGGAGACATCACTTCTCTGATGTGTTGTCCGTCTAAATTCTGAGCTTAATTGAACCTATTCTGTATCACAGAAGCGATGAAAACCATACTAAGTTGTTTACCTGCTTACAACCTGTTCTTTATGTCATAATACAGCTGAACATGGATCTATGTGACAGATAGTAAATTAGTATGATTCCTGTTCAGATCTTTTCTAAAACATGCTGGTTCCCGATAAGACTTAAATTTGATCCCGTTTACTTTATTTCTAAAATTATCATTGCTTATGTCGTTTTATGGTTTAAAACTTGGTTACTTGGTCTTTGATCATAACATTTAAATCTTTATAGGTAGTTTTAAAAGACTATTGCATAATGTTCAAATTTATAAGGGACTATTGTGTAAATTTTTAACACTAAGCGAAGTTGTTTAAAAAGCGAACTTGTTAACAGGCGAAGTTAAGGGGTAAGCGAAGTTAACCCTAACTTCGCCTGTATAATTCTGCCCTATATAAGGGTCAACTTGGTCAAACTTTTTATTATTTTCCATAACCCAACGATGTTATAACGGCGAAGTTATCATCTCATAACCCTCGGCGAAGTTATATCTCGAATCAATTCGTGTTGTTAATCTCAGTTTCAACCCTTGTTAAAGGTGTGTAGAGTCGGGATAACGTATAATTCATGTCGATCATGTCAATCAGATGTCGTTTTGGTCCGGGTTGTGACCTCGTTCATGCTAACCCTTATGCACCCGCTTTTCAAACTCGTTTTTAACGTGTTCGTAATCAACTTGATGGTCTAGATCTCCATAAAAACATGTTTTTTAGAGTCTACAATCATCAAATTATCCAAAAGACATCTCGGTTGGATGTCTAAACCTTTGTCGTTTCAGTTCAGGCGAAGTTATAGTTTAGGCGAAGTTGTTCTCAACTTCGCCTAAGGCTTAACTTCGCCTGTTACTTTAAATTTTAAATTAATCAGGGGCGAAGTTGTTCAAGGGGCGAAGTTATGATTAGGCGAAGTTATCCTTAACTTCGCCTTAGGCTTAACTTCGCCTGATGCTTTAAATATTATTTAAAAGTTAATCTGTTGTCAGGCGAAGTTAGTGTATAGGCGAAGTTGTGCTCAACTTCGCCCTATGTCTAACTTCGCTTGCCCACTAATGTTTATCTTAACTTCGCTCATGGTAATAAGCGAAGTTACGATCTGCCTTGACGGTTCTCTAACTTAGACCGTTTGTGGTGCAGATATGGCAGCTTTAGCAGGTGCTGGTGGTGACGAAGGTGGTGATAACAACCGCCAATTCTTTCTGGGGCACAATATGTACATAACACTGGACCCGGATGCTAGCGGTGTTGATGATTATCGCGAGATCATCACTTTTCTGATTCGCTCGTGTATCTTCCATGCCATTACTACAACTTTGCCCATTTCTCTGCCGAACATAGAAGACTTCTGGCAGACGGTTGAGTATGATTGCAGAGTCGAGCCCCCAGTAATGCGCGCCACCGTTAACAATCAGGTGGTGCAGTTCTCTTCTGAGCAGATAAGGGTTGCCTTGCAGTTTGGGAACGAAACGAGAGATGATCCTACAAACTTTGTTGCTCCATTCAGAGACGGTGCTTTTTTAAGAATGGGCTATTCTGGTCCATTGGGTGATACTCAGAGACGTAAAGGATTCTTGTTGGATCAATGGCGTTTTCTCATGCACGTGATGATCGTGTGCATGTCGGGTAGAAAGGCTGGTACGGACGGGATGGGTGCGATGATGCAGTCGGCAATGACAGCACTGACTTACAACAAGCGTTACAGCTTCAGTCAGATGGTGTTCTATGAAATAGACCGTCAGAGACGTGCAGTAGCTCGTGAAAGATTCTTGATGTATCCAGGATTTTTACAAATGATCTTGAATCATGTAGCTCCTACGCTACCTCAGCGCCGTCCGATTCGTTATGTGGAGAGTGTCAGCAAGAGAATTTTTGCACAGTGAAGAGCGTCGAGTGCTAGAAGTAAACCAGAGCTTCGTCCTCGACATACTCCGTTATTTGGGTATTTGATAAACCCAGCGTATGTTGCTCCTAGTGGAGACGAGTTTTGGGATCCGACACCGCAACAGGCTGCTGTTTCTCAACCACCACCTGTGGTACAGCAAGCACTACCTGCTGCTCCTGTTGTGGCACCGGAGGATCAAGTAGACCTTGAAGCTGCTTTTGGTGGCCAAGGATTTTTTGATATGGAACGTGTTAACCCTGATGCAGAGGTTCAGATCTCAGTTGTAGAGGTATCTGGTGTTGAAGTGTCTTTGGTAGCTACGTCGGTAGCTGATTCTGAAAGAACCAATTCTGACTCCTCAGCTGATGATGTTGCTGAAGCAAGACAAATTCTGGTTGCCCAAGAAAGAATTCACGGAAAGAGAAAGAAAGATACTGATGACAGTGAATCTGATTATGAGGAGGAGTTAGATCGGTTGGTTCGTCGATCGAAACGGGTAAGAACGGGTGAAGGATCGGGAGATGGTGAAAGCTCAAGGGTGGTACGCTTCTCTCCGCCCGCTTTATCTGGTATGACCATGGTTCCTGCATCGCTGACGGTAACAGGACCGATCATCTCAGGTGCCCCCGTGTTGACAACATCATCTTCTTTTGGCATTCCACCTACCACATTTCAGCTTTCGGCGCCGGAAATTGTTTCCTTGCCACCTCTTACACTTACTCCATCGGAGGTGGTTGCTAGATTCGTTGAGTCGACGCTGGTTGCCACCGCAGGGTTACCTGTTACAATACCACCTGCGGTTACGTTTCAACCTGTTTCTGATGTCCCGGCTACTTTGGGGATCCCTTCACCATATGCTCAAGACACCTCTCATATGAGTTTTGATTTTGATGCAACCTTATCTGACTCGGACAGAATAGCAGCTCTTGAAAGGGTCATGGCAGAACAGTCGAGAATAATTATGATCCAGACTCACGCTATTCAGCGCCTTGTTGCAGAGAATCAGATTCAGTCGTCCATCCTGATTGAGCACGGTAAACTTTTTGACGCCTTGAAACTGTTCTTGGCATCTCAGGGGGAGACGAGCTGCAAAGGGGATGAGTTGAGGACGAAGAAGAGGAATGATCGAGACGATGATCCCAATGCATCGAAAGGTGCAGGTGGTGAGCTGCCAAGAACTGAACAAGCTCTTGGGACTTCCACATCTCAGGGGGAGTCTACTGGTGCAACTAGTGAATCGGGGGGTGATGATGTAGTGGTAGTGGATGATGTGGAAAGTTTGGATGTTGATATTACAGGTGACGACGATGTGTTACCGATTGAAGAGATTGAAAAGATAGGGGTTGGATATTGTAATTGATAGTGAGATTGAAGAGGGAGAGATTGTGGAAGAATACGTTGAGCATGAAATTCCCGAAGTTGATAAGTCAGATATGGGCCAAGGTATCGGAAGCGATGAGACTGAATGGGAAGAGCAGCCGAGATGGAAAGAAGGCTACGCTCAATGGTTCGTAAAGACAAAGAAACCGGCGGTTCCTACTATGTTAAAGAAGAGTTACAACATCAAAGGATATGTTGAATCGAAGAAGGGGATTATATGCTGGTTATATGATGAGCAGTTGAGGCTGTTTGTGATTAAACGTTTTGATGGAGTTCAGTATTTCAAGAGATTGTTGAGATCGTTGAATACCTTGCCGGAGTGTGAGGTGAAGGACTTAGCCAAGTTGGGGTTGATAAACAGGAGTGATGATAATATGGCTAGGATTATTGGGAAGATCGTTTGGAAAGAAAGTATAAAAGATAAAAGGTTCGAGTTATTAAAGCCGCAGAAAGGAAAGCTCGTTGAAGATAAAGACAGAGGTATGAGAGCTGATGGCAAACCTTGGATGATAATGAAGTATAAGCCGATCCGGTGTTTAAAAGAAGTGCCGATGAAACAAATGCCCAAGGATGTCTTAAAGAATCTGAAATTGTGGTATGTTGATAGTGAAACAGCTGAAGCGGTGATGGAGGATGAAGATGAACAAGAGTTGCTGAGAGTGTATGATCCAATGCACTTGGTGAATTTGTCTTAAGCTGACTTGCAGGTGCTGAACGAGAAAAAGATATTCTATATTCCGGCATGGAAAGAAGAAGCCAAGAAATATCAGAGAGTAGTTTCCGTTTGTGTCAGAGAAGGAGTTCATGCTTGAAGACGGGTGACTTGAGTTTTGGGATTACAAGACACGTGATTGAAGTTAGAGATATGAAGCTACTGCCAAGGGGGAGTCTGTTGGTACATGATGTCAGTAGTTCAGTATCTAGTGTCTGTAATCGCGTTAGTTTGTTTTGGTTTTGGTTTGTAAAGGTTGTCCCACAAGTTCACCTGTTATAAGCGAACTTGTGGAACAAGCGAAGTTATTGACCACTTCGCCTAGCATGTTAGGCGAAGTTGTCGAAAGGTATATATGTTTGGCTACGGCTTGTTTTGTAAACAGTGGTTCAGTACGTGTAATTGTGATTTGGCTATCACGTGTTAAAGGAGTTGCAATACAACGTGTCTATTGAGTACTTTAACGTGTCTTTGTACTTGGGTTTAACGTATATCGCGTCTAACACTCGTATCGTCTTACGTAGGGATTCCGCACCTACGTAATACGAGATATTTCCGTGTAGATCCGGCTGGGAAACTACATCTGTCCACACAATATCACATATCTTACGCTTAAAATCTTCATTATTACATAGCTCGGCCCCACCTGATAAAAACAATTGTTAAACGCCCAGTTAAAGAAAACAGTTAAAACGCTTGTAAACCGCTCATGAACTAAATATACTATCATGTTACACTCGTGAAATGCTCATGTAATAAACTTTAGTTACTATCATGTTAAATCGCTCGTATCACGCTCACAAATTAAACTAAATATACTATCATGTGATTCTTAAAGCAAACAGTTAAAACGCTCAACTTAAACTCTATTTTACCTTGTCAACAACCTTCTTTATAATGTGCCACATGCATAACCTATGCCTTGTATATGGAAACACAAATGCAATAGCTTGCTTCATAGTCGGGTCTTGATCAGTAACAATAACCTTCGGTGCGCTACCAAACGACTTAAGTAACTTTTCCAATAACCATGTGTACGATTCAATAGTTTCAGAAGCTATTAATCCAGCACCGACAGTCACACTATGACAATGGTTATCAATTGCTGTAAATGGTACAAAAACCATCTTGTACCTGTACAAAAAAAAACTTATTTACACATACAAAACACAAAAGTATTACAAAACTTTTATATTGCAAGTGTATGGATCAAATAACTTACTTGTTAGTCTCAATTGTAGCATCTAAAGATATAATATCCCAAAATGCAAGATAATTACTCTTTGAAATCTCATCAGCCCAAAATACACGAATTAACTCACCATTGTCATTCACATCATATTCAAATGAATAATCAGATGAAAATGTTTTCTTTGCACATAATCTCTAAACAATCATCTCAGTATCATACTCTCGAATAAAACAATTCAAACATTGTTTAAAATTCTTACAATCATCTTTACTTGCACCCATTTTTTAAAAACCACCATACTGTATTCTCATAACAATGAACGCTTTAATAGGTCCCAAGTTCAAATTAGACAACTAATAACTATTTTCCTCTTGGACATGTGTTAACTTCCTTGCTGATCGAACAAACTGCATATCACCATCTCCTACCATATCATGATTATGGCCTTCAACAAAATCATGAACTTCAAAAATTACAAAGTCCATTGATTTTAACTAAAGTTCTTCTTACAACCACATCTAATAGTAAGCCTTTTCCTCCTTTTATAACGCTTGTTTGATTCATTATAATCGCCTTTCGAATCATAACTTTTGGCTGGCTTGTGACCTTCTTTACAACATGTAAAATACTTGGTCTTTAGTACCCCATCATGCATGTACGATCTACCTTTCCGAACACCAAATCCAGCCTTCTTTGCATATTCACAATAAAAATCATATGCTTGATCTGATGACGAAAACATAATTCCATTAAAAGGTTAGTAAGAAGAAGCAACTTCAGGAATAATATCATTTCCTTTATCTTCAACTAAAATACTTGCATCATCTGCAAAAAAAAATATTAAAATAAATACATATATTAGACGCTTATAAAATGCTCATATAAATAGTATCACGTTAACTACGTTCGTAAAAACACTCTTACAAAACTTATATTACTATCATGTTAACTACGCACGTAAAACTCGCACAACCTAAACTAAAATAAACTATCATGTTACGCTCGTAAAACGCTCAATTAAATTTCACTTACTATCATGTTAAAAGGCTCGTAAAATGAATATCAACCTCAAAACTATCAAGTTACGCTCGTAAAACGCTCATATTCTAAACTTCAAAAGCTATCATGTTAACACGCTCGTAAAACACTCATATTCTAAACTTCAAAATGTATCATGTTAACACGCTCGTAAATACGATCATTTTCTAAACTTCAAAAGCTATCACATTAACACGCTCGTAATACGCTCACAAATTAAACTAATATATCATAATGTGATTGTTATATACGTTTGTAAACGGTCAAAAAATCTAAAATCTTACAACACTAACATGCAGAAGCATGTCCGATTAAACCATACAAACTAATGTCAATTATTTCAAACAGAGCAAAAAACTTATATTCACGACCGTCTTCCATTTCAAAACCCAAGATAAAAAATCGGTTCAAAACTGGTTCATAAACTCAATTGATTTGATTTCAGTACAAAAATTGGTTCGTAAAATAGAATTGGTTTGATTAAGCTATATATCATGATACGTGTAACCGTTTATACGCAAATTACTTAATTTAGATTACGTATCAAAAGACAATCGTACCCTTATCGCTTAAAATAAACTGAATCTACATAACTGAACGCAACTAAATCGAAAGTTGAAATCGACGCTCCCTGTTGTCGCGTACCTATCGTATGATAAGGTATTATTGTATTCCATCTTTTGTATATATATATATATATTCTATGATAACTTGTTTTGTTTGATGTATTAGATAAAACGTACAAGCTCATCAACCCATTTGGTTGACCGTTTTTATCCATGTTTTTACATCAACTATAACCGTAAATTACGTGTAATAAGCTTTCAAAGGATGTTGAAGACTTAGAATAGTATTGTAATGTAAAATATGGCATAGAGCTCCGCGGTTTGTAACCTTTACATTTTAGTATTATAATAAAGTATGTGTGTGTGCGTGTTTATCTTTATAAGCATACGTGATGATGTCATGTTTCTTCAAACCTCGTGTTTCCGCTTTAGCGGGGTGTGACAGATTGGGTATCAAAGCCTATGGTTATAGAGAAACTAGAGTTCCAATTAGGTGAACCCCGAACTATAACTTAAGATCAACCATAAGATAATGATATCGTATGTGTGATTATATGCTAAACAAAATAACTAATTAACCTTACTAAGATGTCATAGTCTCTCTATGTCTGATTGTTGTGCTGCATACATTGCACAATCCAAACCGCAACTAGTTAGGATCACTACTCCCTTTAATGAAGAGAAACACCCCTTAGAAGACGCTACGGGATACAAACCCCATAGTGAGAATAGCATCGATAGTTCACATTTGATGGGTTCTCTTCATACTGATAGTTCTAATTATGAGGATACCACCCTTAACCCTACCCCTGCATTTCCTCCTTGTTCCCCTCAAGAGTCTCTGGAACCACTTGCGTTACCACCTATACACCCTTTAGCCTCGGTTCGTACGGGAGTAAAGATACGGTTCACGGCCCGAAAGACTGTCGGACCTACCGGTAAACTAAACCGAGCCCCACTTGGTACCTATGCTGGTGGATTAGCAATAAGAGAACGTGGTGAGCCATCCAGCATGACGTTGTTGGTGCTTGCTATGGCTAGTATTGGTGTAGGTGGAGGGAGCAACCCGAGGTATGAGCGTATACTTGATCTGAATAACGATGTAATTTGAAAATGGTGATCCGTAATACTTAAGTTGCAATTGTATCTGCAAAAGTCGGTTGCTCGTCGAAGGGCTGAAAAAATTAGTCTTCGTTATTACGGTCTGTTCAGTATCTTTGGTCATATCGGTAAGGTTGCTTACCGTCTCGATCTTTCAACGGTGTTTCATGTCTCTTTATTACAATCGAACAAAGGTAAATGGATGTCTAAGGCCACACCACTACCAGCGGATCTCTTTTATACTACCAACCTTGCAGACAAGGTCCTTCTTGAAGCGGGATAATGTTACAACCCAAACATCACAGATCCAGGTCTTTCAATCCAACTAAACCCAGAGCCCGGTGGTTTACAAGACTAATAGAACCTGCAACCGATGAAGATTAAAAACAACTAAAATATTTGAATTGATCTTCTTCAACAAAGAATCTGACGAGTGATTTTATTTTAAATTATGAATTTGTTTCCTACTCTATCTTTAATTATTGTTTCTTTTAAGTGCTGTGGGATTTTTCCATAAGAATTAGTAAATTTATTTGGTCTCTCTCTTCTTCTCTTTGTGTTCTTGGAAGTTATCGATTGTCTCAAATAAACCGTATCAGCTCCCACAACCCTTAGCTTTTCTTTTAACCCTTTGAAATGTCATCATGTTTATAACCCTTTCAAGCAGAAAGTTAAACCATTGGGTGAAATGTTTATGAGTGGTCGTTGGTTAAAATCTGGGACCGGTTTGAGACACGCATTAATTATAAGCGCTGGGTAAAGTGTTTATAGATTGTCGTTTGGTAAAACGTGATGACTTTGAGCTGGGTACTCGTAATCAAAGACTCATATTTGGCTTTAAACCGTGCCTCATACAAGAGAAGTTGAGTAAGGCGCCATAGTGGAATGTTTTGTGCTAGATTAGAGCCATGGGTGTGCCTAGAATTGAGCACACGGTTGCCAACACCAATAAATCAGGAAACCAAATTTTGGGAACGCATGTGGACCAGCTAACACTAAGGTCATTCCAGGGAATGTGTGGGTGTGCTTAGGCTATGTGGTATGGTTTAAGATTCACCATTGGTATGAAGTAGGTGGCTTTGGCTTAAATATCTTAAAGAAATGCGTGTAGTTAGTACTTGTGTCATGTTGAGCATGTTTTGAAATGTTACTAGGGTTGAAACATTAATTGAGAAATTAGTTGTGTCTTTGGATTTAAATAATGAAGTCGTCTTTTTGACAAGAACTATAAAATAACATTTTTCACACTTGTTCACAAAATACGGTTGATTATTATTCACATAAATATGGTTCCAACATATATGATTCAATGGGTTCTATGTGTTTTTCTCAAATTTAATTTTATATAATATAACTCGTATTATTTTGGTTTGAAAGGAATTTACTTAACTTAGTATTTCAACAAGAAAAAAATATACATATAAAATGTGTGAAAGGAGTGGGTAAAGATGGACATTTCCCATGTAGAAAAATAAATTGGGACACAATGATTTGATATTGATATGGAGAAAAAAAAAAGATGAAAATGAAGTTCGTTTCCCTTAACAACCGACCTGCTCTTTAGATAAACAATACGAGCACCTCTAGTGACCCACGAGCACATCATGCACACACAACCCCCTTATAATGCACAACACCCTAAAGAGTTCACAACCATCTATAGAAACCACCAGCTCTTACAGAAAAGTATTCCCTAGTAACCTTCTGTTTGAAATCATGGCAGACGTAAAATCACATGTTCTCATGATACCTTATCCTGCACAAGGTCATGTGATTCCTATAATGGAGCTTACTCAATGTTTGGTCAAACAAGGAGTCAAAGTTACCTTCTTAAACATAGAGGCCAATCACAAGCTCGTGACAAGCAGCTGGTTAAATCATGATGGGTTTGGAGATCAGATGCAAATGGTCTCCATCCCTGATGGGTTAGAACCATTGGATGACAGGAGTGACATTGGCAAGTTGACCTTGTCAATATTTGTAACAATGTCAGGCAAGTTGGAACAACTTATAGAGAGTATTAACAACGAAGAAAGCAACAAAATCACGTGTGTTATTGCTGATGGTTGCTTGGGATGGGCTATACGAGTGGCGAAGAAGATGGGAATTAGAAGCGCGGTGTTTTGGCCTGCATTGGTTGCAACGTTGGCTTCCGCTTTGAGCATTTCCAAATTAATTGACGACGGAATCATAAACGAGAAAGTATTTTTTTTGGATAAGCAGTTGCTTTTGGAAATAAATAACTGATAAACTAAATAAAATTTCATACTCATTGTTTTTTTCTTTTTGCATTAACTTTGTTTTTCAAATATAACACGTATGGGTTCATCTTTTCTATATATATGTTTAAAAAACTCATGCAGTTCAGAAATTTCATCTTTTCTATGTGTGTGTTTGGGCGCGCACACGCGTGTACGTATATAAAGTTGTGGGGTCAGTTGATCAAGCGCCCAATATATATATTGGATATGTTCGTGTCTTAAAAGTTTTTATCTAAACCACACGCTACCAACCAATCCAAAAAAAAACCATGTTTTCATGATTTTATTTAATCCTTCATGAACTTTATACTCTAAGTGTGCCTTTAAGTGAGAAGCCGATTCGGCTGTAAGAGACAATGCCAACTATAAAACCGGAGAACTTTGCATGGGCATGCTTTCAAGACGTGGCTATCATGGATGCCGTCTATGCTGGTAGACACTGAAGAAGCGTATAGAACCACACCATGGTTTACATGCAACTCAGCTATTGAAATGGAGCCTGCTGCACTTAGCCTGTTCCCACAGTTGTTGTCAAAAGGCCCGCTTTTGGCAAGTAACCGACTTGCTTACCAAGCAGGACAGTTCTGGCAAGAAGACCTGTCCTGCTAAGCATGGCTTGATAAAAAACCTAAAATGTCTGTTGTTTATATTGCGTTTGGGAGTTTCACAATCTTCAACAAAACTCAGTTTGAAGAATTAGCATTTGGTCTAGAACTTACCAACCAGTTGTTCTTGTGGGTCGTACGGCCTGGTATGACCAAAGAGACCACAACTACTTTCCCAAATGGTTATACGGACCGAGTTGGGTCTCGGGGAAAAATTGTGAGTTGGGCACCTCAACAAAAGGTTTTGGCTCATCCTTCTATAGCATGTTTCGTGAGTCATTGTGGTTGGAACTCTACTCTAGAGGGTGTGAAAAATGGTCTCTCGTTTTTGTGTTGGCCATACGTTGGCGATCAGTTTCTTAATAAGGCTTATATTTGTGAGATATGGAAGATCGGATTAGGGTTTAATAGAGATGAATCCGGCATCGTCACTCGAGAAGAAATAAAAGATAAGATTGAACAGCTACTCGGTGACAAAACATTCAGAGATGAAGCCTTGGTTATGAAAGAAAAGGTTACAAGTAGTGTTCGAGAAGGCGGAGACTCATACAGAAACCTTAACAGTTTTATCAAGTGGATGTTGGAAATAATCACTCACAACCGAAAGGGCATTTTAGTCATTTATGTTTATTTATATTTTAGTTTAGTTATGTTATTGTAAATAAACTACAAGGGTCAAACATGTAATTAGTTCATAGTTGTATGTATGTATCGTATCTATATATACGATGTCTGTATCATCAGTTTGTAACGAACCCATATTATTATCAATATCAGAATTCATTGTTTGATCAATTCCTTTGTGATTATCGATCCTATATATCAATATTTATCAAGAATTGGCATCAGAGCACAGATTCTTCATAGGATTATCAACAATTGATTACCCTCGTTCGCCATCCCTGATATCACGCAAATCAGATTGCAAGTTCGTCCCTGTCCCACCGATCAATCAGAAATTCGTTCAGGTATTGGAATTCGAATTAAAGGAAACCCAAATCAATTGAATTAAATGATTCAATTGGTCCGTTATTGGTGATTTCCCACTCGCGATTGTTAATTCCCAGACACGTTTCAACAATTTCAGGCCCGTTTCAAAAGAATCTGTTTCAATTTATTGTTGGAATCACATCCTGCAATAACGGTTAATTGGAACATTGTTAATCGGAATCCATAATCAACAAAGAATCCAAACTCAGGGGATTTTGTTTTGTTCACCGCTGGTTATTTTTGAAAAGTCAAAATTGGAATCAAAAGTCAAGATTTGGTTCGGGTGTTTCATCGCTGGTTATTTGGAACCTATATATTGGAAGTAATATATTGGAATTAAGATAACAACCAGATTCTAAATTTCTACAATCCAATATTTTGATACAAGTGGATAATCACACACATCAGAACCCGACATCATCATCAGGTTTATTATTCCAATTTTTAATTCTTTGTCACAGATTAGACAATAGAATTTGTTTTGTTGTTGGATTATTATAAAAACCCGTAGATTGAAAACATAATGATTTATAGGATTCCCCGTTAGAATTGAATTGTTGATGAAAATTGTTAGTATGTCAGACACAAATCAGAGTGGTCCCGCGATACATTACAAGGAAGTGGCAACACTTTCTAGTTTTCAATGTCCAATCTTAAAACCGACAAATTATACAGTTTGGGCAATACGTATTAAGACCATATTAGAGACAAATGGCCTTTGGGAAATGATTGAACCGCAAGAAACCACATAACCCGATGTGAAGAAAGATAAAACGGCCACCGCCTATCTGTTTCAATCATAACCCGAAGATTTGGTGTTGCAAGTTGCAAAGTGCAAAAGTGGAAAAGAAATATGGGACACGTTGAAAACTAGACACGTAGGAGTAGATTGTGTGCAAAAGGCACGATTACAAACCCTTAAATCCGAATTCGAATTGTTGCAAATGAAAGAAGATGAATCTATTGATTCATTCACCACTAAGTTGAACACCATAGTTTCTAGAGCAAATGGTTTAGGATCAACTTTTGATGAATCAACCCTAGTACGTAAGTTACTTAACTCCATGCCCGAAAGGTTCATCCAAATAGTAGCATCAATAGAACAGTACTCGGATTTAGATGAATGACTTTAGATGAAACCATCGGAAGACTTAAAACTTTCGAGGAACGAATCAAGTCAAAGAAAGGAAGTCTAGTTGAAAATCAGGATAAGTTGATGTTCACACGGCATGACAGTAATCATGGCCGTGGACAATCAAATGCAAGACGAGGAAGTAGGAGGTTCAATCCACGAGGCCGAGGCCGTGGACGGTTTACACCATCATCATCCCGGGAAGATTCCACTCAAGACACGTCCAAAGATTCTAACCAAAATAGAAAGAAGTTCACTAGTGACACGAGTAAGTTAGATGTTCCAAATGTAGCAAACTTGGACATTATTCTTCAAATTGCCATCAAAAGGATCATGCACAAGATCAGGCCAATCTAGTGCAAGAGGACGAAGAGCCGACCCTTTTAATGGCAATCCGTGAAGACCGTATTGATACTCAAGTAGTTTTCTTAAACGAAAAGGAGATCAAGTCCAGTAACTATAGGTTAACTGATGAAAGCATGTGGTATCTCGACAATGGTGCAAGTAACCATATGTCTGGTTCACGAGAACATTTCACTGAATTAGATGAGAAGATCAGTGGGAAGGTTCGTTTCGGTGATGCTTCGTATGTAGAAATTAAAGGCATGGGCTCAATATTGCTGGAATGTAAAAACAGGGAGCAAAGAGTTGTTACCAATGTTTATTACATTCCCGGTCTTAAAAGCAATATTTTGAGTCTAGGGCAACTAACAAAAATCGGATGTAAAGTCGTTATGGAATACAATCAGTTACGTTTGTATGACATAAAGGAAACACTTCTCATGAAAGTCGAACGTTCGAAGAATAGACTTTACATAGTTAACTTGAAGATTGGCACGCCCATCTCAATGTTAGCAAGTTTGCAAGATATTGCATGGCTATGGAACGCACGACTTTTTCATATGAGCTTTAACACGATTAAAGACATGACACAGAAGAATTTAGTTAGAGGAGTCCCGTGGATTTCACACTCCTCACAAGTCTGCGATGCATGTTTTCTTGGAAAACATAGTAGATCTCCGTTTCCAAGGCAAGCCTAATCTAGATCAACTAAACCATTAGGTTTAGTTTCAGGAGATCTTTTTGGTCCTATCTCGCCATCAACTCATTCAGGAAAGAAGTATGTTTTCTTATTAGTCGACGATTGTACAAGGTACATGTGGGTATACTTTCTCGAATCAAAAGATCAAGCGTTTGAGACGTTTAAGGAATTTAATTTGATGATAGAAATAGAGTTAGGAACCAAATTGAAGATGTTTAGAACTGATAGAGGTGGAGAATTCACGTCCAAAGATTTCTTCAAGTTCTGTAAAGAAAATGGAATAGTAAGACAACTTATACTCCCTGCAACAGAATGGCATGGTAACACGAAGAAATAGAACAATACTATCTTCTACAAGGAGTATGCTAAAGGCAAGTAATATGCCTCAGATATTTTGGGCAGAAACAGTAAGACATGCTGTCTACATCCTAAACCGAACACCGACCAGAGCTTTAGTTAATAGCACACCTTTTGAAGCGCTTAAAGGTGATAAGCCAAATTTGAAGTATCTTAAAGTCTTTGGTTGTAAGGCATATGCAAAAGTGTTACTACCACACTTAAAGAAGTTGGATGATAGAAGCATGAAATTATTTATTTAGGTAGTGAACCAGGATCAAAAGCCTATAGACTATTTGATCCTAGAACAAATAGAATTTGTGTTAGTAGGGATGTAAACTTTTAGGAAAAGGAGTATTGGAACTGGAAGGAGGAAGATGAGAGTTTTAATCAGAAAGGAAACGAATTGACAGAATTTACAGTTGACGAAGTTCCAACATCTGTTCCACCCATCAATGTCGAACCTGAGTTTGAACAAACTGAAAATCAAACTCATGAAGATGAAGAACCACTATCACCCGTTAATCCACCAAATTCACCAGTCACTCCACAATCATACACCCACGAACCAAACTCTGAAACATCTGCAAGCTCCTCAAGACCTTATGATCATACACCGTTACGCTATCAAAGTTTAGAAGATATTTATGCTCGAGCACCAGATATAATCTTAGATGAAAATGAATTGTTACTAGTTGAAGAAGAACCTAGAACGTATAAGGAGGCAGCAGTAGATGAAAAATGGATTGAAGCTATGAAAGTTGAATTAGATTCAATAAATAGGAAAAAGACTTGGATCTTGACCGATTTACCCAAGGATCATAAAGCAATAGGTTTGAAATGGGTATTCAAGACCAAGAGAGACGCAAGTGGAAATATAATAAAACACAAGGCACATTTAGTAGCAAAAGGTTATGTACAACAACATGGGATTGATTTTGAAGAAGTTTTTGCCCCGGTAGCACGAATAGAGACTGTACGTTTAATCTTAGCCTTAGCTGCTTATAACAAATGGGAAGTACACCATCTAGATGTAAAATCAGCTTTTTTACATGGAGAATTAAAGGAAGAAGTTTATGTTTCTCAACCTGAAGGCTTTGTGAAACCACAAGACAAAGGGAAACTTTACAAACTTTCTAAAGCTTTGTATGGACTACGACAAGCACCACGTGCATGGAATGTAAAGTTAGACAACACATTGAAGTCACTTGGATTTCAAAAGTGTTCGTTAGAGCAAGCAGTCATCAAGGCAAGTTCAAACTCTAATTTGATAGTTGGAGTTTATGTTGATGATTTGATTGTCACTGGATCACCGAAGAAAGAAATTGACAAGTTCAAATCACAAATGGAAGGAAAATTCAAAATGAGCGACTTAGGTTTATTAGCCTACTACTTAGGAATAGAAGTCACCCAATCAGGGGTGTTATCTCAATCAGAAAAACTGGTTATGTGAATAAGATTCTCAAGGACTCAGAAATGCTAGAGAGCAATGATACAAAGACACCAATGGATCCAGGACTTGGACTAACAAAAGTTGAAGGTGGAGAACCAGTTGATCCCACCAAGTACAGAAGTCTAATAGGATGTCTAAGGTATCTCCTTTACACGAGACCAGATTTAACTTATTCTGTAGGATTACTTAGTCGTTTCATGCAAGAACCAAAGGAGCATCATCTCAAAGCAATCAAGCAAGTTATTCGTTATATCAAAGGAACAAAATATTATGGTATAACTTATCAAAGCAATGGAGGATGCAAGTTAATTGGTTATAGTGATAGTAGCTATGGAGTTAACACTGAAGAAGGGAAAGGCACAACAGGAATAGTATTCTACTTTGGAAACTCTCCTATCAGTTGGTGCACTCAAAAGCAACCTACCGTAGCATTATCATCATGCGAGTCAGAATTCATGGCAGCAACCGCGGCAGCATGTCAAGCATTATGGTTAAAGAGACTGCTCAGCGCTTTAACCGGATGGAAAGAAGAAAAGTTCACATTGTTGGTTGATAACCGATCAGCAATAGCCTTAATGAAGAACCCCGTGTTTCATGGTAGAAGCAAGCACATCGATATACGTTATCACTTCATACGTGAATGCATCGAAAATGAACAAATAACCGTGGAACATATTGCTGGAGAATCACAGAAGGCAGACATCTTAACAAAGGCGCTACCAAGGATCAAGTTTATCACAATGAGGGAACTACTCGGTGTCAAAGACCTGCTTCAAGTTTATCGTGATTAAGGGGGTGATTGTTGGAAAGAATCACTCACAACCGAAAGGGCATTTTAGTCATTATGTTTATTTATATTTTAGTTTAGTTATGTTATTGTAAATAAACTACAAGGGTCAAACATGTAATTAGTTCATATTTGTATGTATGTATCGTATCTATATATACGATATCTGTATCATCAGTTTGTAACGAACCCATATTATTATCAATATCAGAATTCATTATTTGATCAATTCCTTTGTGATTATCGATCCTATATATCAACATTTATCAAGAGTGGATTCATGCCGGAGACAAAGATCCAAAGTAACAACCTGAGTCTACATGAACATGAATATATACAACTATTTTTAGTTTTCTATTATAATTATAAATCAGGGTCAATGGTTTGGTGCATTATCGTTGTCATTTTGTACTATTGTTGATTTCATTATATAAGAAGAGTCGAGAAGAGTTTTCTCAACCCCTTGTCGAGCAAACCATGTTGCACCCTTGCATACAAATGTACATTAAGAGCACTCCCAATTCAATGGGCTCTTCGATGGTGTCACACTCCCCATTCCCCAACATTAAACGGTCTTCGGACAACGATGATGCCAAATGTAGTAGTTGTGAGAACTACAATGCGTTACCATCGACCACTTGTTTTTAACAAAGGATATAAAAATAATAAATAATTTTCAAAGCCACTAATTAACAAATGTTGGAGGCTTGTAGCCTTGCCTAATTGCATTTATCTTTATCCAGTATGAAAATGTTTTAATCTTATAGATTGATTATGAAGATTTGTTACAACATTTTCAATTTCGTTTATTATATCTGACTCTCTCTATATATAATTGTTTACCAAAAAATCATATTTGTCACTCTTAAGTTGCTCTCACCCGCTCTCAGGCCATCGGATTACTTGATTTGTGATTTTAGGCTAATTATCATTCGTTTGACCTGAAATCACAGTTATTGGTCTCACCAAACCCAGGTAATCCTTAAATGTGTTTTAATATCTTATTTATTTGTTAAACTCCTTTCGTTATCAAACTCTAATTTAATTTATCTTCTCTACGTATTCTATGTCGTCAGTCTATCCTCTCAATCACCGGTTAACTTGTTACCATCATCAACCTCCTCTCTCATGCATCAACTACCATCGTCGCCTACATCAACTGCCAATTTCCATAAGACAAATATTTGTGTTTATGCTTGTTCGTTTAAAAAAATCAACATGTTTGTGTTCATTTATGTTCGTTCGTTACACATCTCAATTGAAACAGCCTAAATGTTAAAAAAATATATAATAAACATAACAAACTAGTATACATATTAAATCAATACAATACTACATTAAAGAACAAAACAAATCATTACAAGACATTAAATAACAAAACAATTAAAAAACCAAGACTTAAATAAATCCCCCATAAACAGGGGACTCAAACTTCAAACTAGTTTACATTATATACGAATAACGCATTTTCAATCTTGTAATTTAACAATAAAACTAGTATTTCGACCCCCTGCAGTGCGGGGGGGTTGTGAAACAATAGGCCAATTGTTCGTTGGGTTGGTTACTTGTAAAAACATAGACATTTATAAGCTTCATCAATTTTACAACATAAGTAGCTGTTAAATATACACTTCTTTGTGCCTTTACAGTGTACAAATGTGATCATCATTTGGTAATTCATGGTTGTAATCTTGTTCAAGCATCAAAAGAGTAGGTGCTTTCAGTTAGCCGGATGTCGTTGACTGAATCATCCTCTTGCTGCATTCATCCGAACCTGCGTAAGAATGGCTCTAGTTAGAATATTTGGGTGCGTATGATTGTTTAGGTATGCATACATGATGTACCCGGATGTGGTCTCTTTGAGGTCAAGGTTTTGAAATCCCGTGTTGCTGGGCATACATTGGATTATAGGTTGTTTTTGTTGTTAAAAGAGGCCGTTCATTAGATTTCAAAAGGGCGGAAGACATTTATCAATTAGATTATGCATTAGTAGTACATTCGTAGAGCTACATTTCATAAGCACTATAATTTAGCTGCATAAAAGATCAAAGAAGTAGACATAACACTCTAGACAACATACATTACTGTTAGTACACGGTTTTGTGTCTTGAGTCTTTGTATTTATCGTTTTGTTTAATGTAATAAATAATTATTTATCTAGTTAGTTCGTTAATGTAATGTCTAGTTCGCTAAGGTTGTTTAGCGAACTAAGACTTAAGTTAAGTCTCCCCTGATTCGTTAAGGATGTTTAACGAATCAGGGGGTGATTCGTTAAGTTATTTACTTTGTAATGTATGTAACGAAGCGGACTCTAGTTCGTTAGGGGATGTTAACGAACTAGGTCCGTCTTCTATTTATACGTGAACACTATTCATGAGTTATTTAAGTTTTGAGAGTAATTAACGAAGTTCTGTCAAAATCGCTCTCGATCTTCATCTTAATATTATTCACAGATACAACTACTAATACTGATAATATATATACATATAACATATAATCAAATGTAATTATGAGCTAGATGCGAGTTAAAGTATTAATCGTATTAACACAGATCTGTGATCTGTTTATAGTTATAGGATTGATTCCGGGTTCCAACAAGTGGTATCAGAGCTTTCGGGGCTCAATTACACTTGATTTGGGTGTTTATTTGAATTATTAGACTGATAATTTGTATTACGTATTACTATTGTTCTGTTTTGATTAATTTTGGATCAATTTGAGATTAATTGATTGAATTATGGATGGTTTGGACTGGGTTTGAGTTGGTTAAGGTATAGGAAAGGTTTGGAGGATTGGAATTGATGTTTGGTTTGGTTTTGGTTTAAATCAGTATTGGTTCTGGTTTGTGGCCGAAACAGAGGATTGTTTGTGGTCGAATTGGTTATGTATTAAGGATAATTGTGTTACGGGACTGATACGAGTGCATTCGCGATCGGTTTGCGAGTATGTTGATCGTTTGTTTGTGCAATTTGGTTGAAAATTGAGGTTGTATTACGAATTCAGTTCTGGGTTTAGTGTTCATATGATTTCCAGATTTCTGGAAAATATGTTTGAAGATTTGAAGATCTTTAAACAAACTTGAAGATTTGTTGATTCGTTGATCTTTTGAGTCAATTCGTTAACACTGTACATCAGATTCGTTACTCTATTCACCGAATTTGCTACTCATTTCGTTAATTTTACACTAATTCGTTATGAAGTTTGGTTTCGTTTAACCAGTTTGCTATTCTATCTGATTCGTGTTTACAGATTCGTGTGACACGTGTTTTTCTTGGAAACTGTGCTATAACAACCTTTGCCA
>NW_027502193.1:0-37338 GCF_021521415.1 Bidens hawaiensis
CCTTAAAGACTTCGAAGAAGCATTCAATATCCTTGACCAATAAAACATGAAACTTAATCCATCTAAATGCCATTTTGGTGTTAAGGCGGGAAAGTTCCTTGGTTATATGGTCACTAAGAGTGGTATAGAAGCTAGCCCGGAACAGATAAAGTCTATCATTAACCTGAAGTCTCCCGTGAATAAAAAGGATCTATAACGGTTGATCGGAATAATTTCAGCCTTGAATAGGTTCATCTCTCGATCCTCAGAGAAGTGTAAGGATTTTTATGATATCTTTAGAAAGAATAAAAACTTCGAGTGGACGGAGACGCATGAGGCTGCACTCAAAGCCTTAAAGGATTACCTATCCTCAACACCAGCATTAATGAAGCCGGTGGATGGAGAAACCTTATACTTGTACCTAGTTGTCTCAAGAAATGCAGTACGTGCTGTTCTTGTACAGGATCATGACGGTGAACAACATCTCGTTTATTATGTAGGTAAAAGTCTTCTAGATGCTGAAGCCAGGTATTCTCATTTTAAAAAATTACTCTTTGCACTTATTATGGCTTCTACTAAATTAAGGCATTACTTTGAAACTCATACTATTATTTTGAGAACTAACTATCATGTTAAGAAGAAAGCCAGGCATGTCAGGAAGGATGGCAAAGTGGTCTGTGAAGCTGAGTGCATATGATATTCAGCATGGGCCTAGAACATCCATCAAGTCACAAGCGCTTGCAGACTTTGTGGTTGATTTCAGTAGTGACATGCAGAAAGAAGCTGACTTGGAGGTTCAACAACTAGAAGAAACCAAGGATCCTTGGATCCTCTTCACCGATGGAGCTTCCAACAAAAGAGAAACAAGAATAGGTATCCTACTGAAATCACCACAGGGGGACATAATACCCCAGTCTATAGCATGTGAGTTTCAAGCCACGAATAATGAAGCAAACTATGAAGCTCTGATCGTAGGTTTGCAATTAGCTAAACACATGAGGATCAGGTATCTTCAAGTGTATATAGATTCGTTGTTGATAGCTAACCACTTTAATGGCACATATGCTGTTAAAAGAGAAAAACTAATCAAATATATAGACATTGTGAAAGAACTGTCAAAATTCTTCGATTCTTTTAGTATTGAACAGGTACCATGGGAAGAGAATGCATGGGCAGATGCCTTGGCAAATATTGCTTCATCCTTGAAAATTCCAGAAGCTACGAAGATCCCGATCATCCATATACTCTCACCAGCAATATGAGAACAAGAAGTTACGGAGATAACAACCAACAAAGAGATTGTGCTTTGGGATCCATTATCCTCAAATAACCAAGGATCCTGGATCCTCCCGATCAAAAAATTCATTCAAAATGGAGAGATTCCCACCATAGAGATGTAACACCCCGACCAAAGGCGGATTATACATCGGGGCGCCACATATTGTTTCATTACTCGTGACACTATTGGGTGTCAATATTTAATAAATATATTCATTCACGCACGCGCAACGTAAACACAAGATAACATAAATCAACATAAATCAATATATTATAAGACAAAATATTCGAACAATAATAACTTGTCTTGTTACATTTTAATCTAGGTCCAAAAGTAAAAACGTCCTACGTGTCCACAAGCTCCAAAAGTAGCTACAGCAAACCTGAACATGTGTTAAAATAAACGTCAAACACTTGCGTGTTGGTGAGAAATCAAGTTTAATATCATACATAGATAAAAATAAATCTGCGCGCAACACGTGTATGTCTGGTGTTTAACAAGGGTGTAATCAGATTGTGATCAAGCCTAAATAGATAATAGTTCATAGTTCAATCCGTGCTCCCAAATGAGCACAAAAAAACAAGAAAACATCTGTGCAAGTGTAAACAAAGAAAACCGTAAACGATAGGTCTCCCGTGTTCATCTAATGGATCCATGAAAACTTCGGAATAGGCCGAACAAAGCGGTTAATGATACACACATACAAATAAACAGCCAAGTAAACGTCCTCAACACATGGGATACTGCGCGACTAAAGTTCATAAACAAGTTTAAGACTCTAAGTTTGTATGAACACATGAACATCCCAAAACATTAAAAATAAAAAGGGATTAGGTACGAGATTACTCACTTGATAAACGGTGTGGTGAAAGATAAAGCAAGAACCAACTTTAAACAAGCACAAGTTAACCTATAATTAAAGATTATTGTTTTAATGATTGGTTTTAAGTCTAGATTATAAGTTAGCATAATTAATAAGTAAATTATTATATATAATATATATTACCGGAAAAGCAGGGCAGAACAGGGAGGAAGACGGAGGCAGAGAGGGAGGCGGCAGAGAGAGCGAGGAGGAGGTTAAATTAAGTGTTTGTGTGTGATGTGTTAGAAAGAAAATAAGATTATTATTTATAGAGAAACCCTAGGGAACACAATCCCTAGAAAAGGGGAAAAGATCTCAAAAAGCAAAAGATTCCAAAAGCAAAAGATATCAAAAGATATGGCAGCTGCAGGGGACAAAGGAAAAGCTGACAGGTAACAGTAAACAGGCATGGGCGGGTCAGATAAAGGTACTGGTCAAGCATGGAAAAGCAGATCTCAAAAGATAATGTCAGTCACTTTTTCTGTCAACCAATGGGGTTGGTGCGCATGCTGCGCCGAAAGTAACTTTTCAGACATAAGATAGGTCAGGTCAACAGCACAGGAGATAAGACATCCCAAAAGTAAACGGCTAGATTAAACAGAAGAAAAGACTCAAGACATAGCGCGAGAAAGCATCGAGCGCACGCGCGAGGGCGAAGGCAGACAGAGAACAGTCCACAGCGCGCCGCGGGAAGAACTAAAATCCTTAGCGCGTCGCGGGAAGAACTACCATTCTTAGCGCGCTGCGAGAAGAACTACAATTCTTAGCGCGTCGCGGGAAGAACTTCCGTTCTTAGCGCGCTGCGAGAAGAACTACAATTCTTAGCGCGTCGCGGGAAGAACTACCGTTCTTAGCGCGCTGCGAGAAGAACTACAATTCTTAGCGCGCTGCGAGAGCAGTTCGCCTCGCGTATCGCAGGAACAACTGGTCTTCGCGCAGGCTTCCTTGTAAGGAGTCTGGCGCGTGGAGCTGCGCAGACAACCTTAGGCGGGAAGAAACAAAGGACACAAAAATAAGAGAAGGGGGGTTCAAGGCTTAAGGGCGGGACGGCGACAAGAGAGAAAAGAAGGCGGAAAGAGAGAAGAAGAGGGACGGGACGGCGGAAAGGAAAAGAGAGGAAGAGGCGGAAAGGAAAATATATTATTATTAAAAATAAAGTATAAGTATAAATAAATATTAAATCATAAAAGAAAGAGATCGGATCGGAGAAACGGGTACCTGGGTCGGGTCGGATAGGGCAGATGTCACAGTCTCCCCTACTTTAAGAAATTTCGTCCCGAAATTTATCTCGAAGTAGGTTGCGCAGAGAACAGGTGTGGGTACTTGATATTCATTTGATATTCCCTTTCCCATGTAAACTCGGCTCCGCGCTTGGACTCCCAGCGAACTTTCACGATAGGGATGCGACTGCGCTTGGTTTGCTTTACTTCGCGATCCATAATCTCAACAGGCTTCTCAACGAAATGCATAGATTCATCAACTTGAACTTCATCAAGTGGAAAGTGAAGGTTCTCGTCAGCTAAACACTTCTTGAGGTTGGATACATGGAACGTTGGATGCACATTACTGAGCGCGGGCGACAGGTCAAGTCTGTAGGCAACTTTTCCTAGACGCGCGAGAATCTTGAATGGTCCAACATATCGAGGAGCAAGCTTACCTTTCTTCCCAAAGCGGACAACACCCTTCCAGGGCGACACTTTGAGGAGAACAAGATCACCAATTTGAAATTCGAGAGGCTTTCGCCTACGATCTGCGTAACTCTTCTGTCGGCTTCTGGCAGTCAGCAGATGATCACGGACCTTGGCGATTTTATCGGTTGTCTCTTGAACAAGTTCGGGTCCTGTGATTTGAGCTTCACCCACTTCGCTCCAACAAATCGGGGAGCGGCACTTACGACCGTAAAGTGCTTCAAATGGGGCCATACCAATACTGGAATGATAGCTGTTATTATAAGAGAACTCGATCAAAGGCAGGTGCGAATCCCAATTACCTCCAAAATCAAGAACACAAGATCGGAGCATATCCTCAAGAGTTTGAATAGTTCGCTCAGACTGTCCGTCAGTCTGAGGATGATATGCCGTACTCATGTCCAAGCGAGTTCCTAGCGCAGATTGGAGAGATTTCCAAAAGCGAGATATAAAACGGCCATCGCGATCGGATATGATGCTCAAAGGAGTACCATGGCGGCAGACAATTTCCTTGACATAAAGCTGCGCGAGTTGCTCAACACGGTAGTTTTCACGAATGGGCAGAAAGTGAGCAGACTTAGTCAATCGATCCACTATTACCCAAATGCTATCATGTTTGCTTGCTGTCAAAGGTAACTTGGTAATAAAGTCCATCGCTATACCTTCCCATTTCCACGTAGGAATTTCTGGTTGTTCGAGCAAACCAGATGGGCGTTGGTGTTCAGCTTTTACCTTAGAACAAGTCAGGCATTTAGCTACGAACACAGCAATATCCTTTTTCATACCGGGCCACCAATAAGTAATGCGCAAATCCTTGTACATCTTATCAGCGCCGGGATGAATAGAATACCGAGATTTATGCGCTTCACTCAGGATATCAGCGCGAAGATTCTCATCAAAGGGAATCCAGATGCGATTGAGATAGCAGAGAATTCCACTCAGATTAGGGACAAAGTGCGCTTCCGCGCCACACGCTAACTCGGCGAAGGTTACCATTACTGATGGATGCGCGCTGCGCGTTGCGAATGCGTGATTCAAGATTGCTCTGAATCGGCGCAAAGTGAAGCTGCGTGCGCGGCAAAATACAGTTAAGCTGGCAGGGTTTTCGGCTGAGCGCATCAGCTACCACATTATCCTTACCAGGATGATACCGGATCTCACAATCGTAATCGCTGATGAGTTCGTTCCATCGGCGTTGCCTCATGTTGAGTTCCTTTTGATCAAAGATATGCTGAAGGCTTTTATGGTCGGTGTAGAGGATACACTTAGTACCATAAAGGTAGTGTCTCCAGATCTTCAAGGCGAAAACAACTGCGCCTAGTTCGAGGTCGTGAGTTGTATAATTCTTCTCGTGAACCTTGAGTTGCCTTGATGCGTAAGCGATAACCTTGCCTCGTTGCATAAGAACACAACCGAGACCTTGGTTGGATGCATCGCAATACACGACAAAATCTTCATTACCCTCAGGTAGCGCTAGGACAGGAGCTTCACACAACAAACGCTTGAGCGTCAGAAAGGCTTCTTCTTGCTTCGAGCCCCAAATATACGGTTTACCTTTGTGCGTCAGAGCTGTTAAAGGCAAAGCGATCTTCGAGAAGTTCGAAATGAAGCGCCGGTAATAACCAGCTAAGCCCAGAAAGGAACGGATTTCGGTAGGAGTGGATGGCGTAATCCAGTTCTTGATTGCTTCAATTTTGGATGGGTCGACATGGATACCCATCTTGTTAACAACATGGCCAAGAAACTGTACTTCATCCGACCAAAATTCACACTTGGAGAGCTTGGCAAAGAGCTGCTCGGCTCTAAGCTTTTGCAACACCAACCGAAGATGTTGCTCATGCTCGGCCTTGGTCTTAGAATAAATCAGAACGTCATCGATAAACACAATCACGAATTTATCCAAGAAAGGCCTACACACCCGATTCATTAGATCCATGAAAACGGCGGGTGCGTTGGTTAAACCGAAGGACATGACCAAGAATTCAAAATGGCCATAACGAGTTCGAAAAGCAGTTTTCGGAACATCTTCATCGCGGATGCGCAACTGGTGATAGCCAGAGCGGAGATCAATCTTGGAGAAACAAGAGGCACCTTGGAGTTGATCAAAGAGGTCGTCAATACGCGGTAAGGGATACCGGTTCTTAATGGTGAGTTTGTTCAACTCGCGGTAATCGATACACATGCGAAACGAACCATCTTTCTTTTTAACGAACAACACCGGAGCACCCCAGGGCGAAGAGCTAGGGCGAATGAATCCCTTAGCGGTCAACTCTTGAAGTTGACTTGCTAATTCTTGCATCTCAGCGAGTGCAAGACGATAAGGAGATTTGGCTACGGGGGAAGCACCAGGGACAAGATCAATACGGAACTCGACTTCACGAGCGGGAAGGATACCAGGAAGATCATCAGGAAAAACTTCAGGGAAATCACGCACAACAGGGATATCGCGAAGCTTCTTCTTTCCTTCATCGGGTTTAACCACATGGGCTAAAAATGCAATATACTTCTTCCGCATGAGTTTTTGGGCTTCGGCGCAAGACATAAGCTTAAGACCACTGGAGGGTTTCTCGCCATAGATGTGAAGATCACCATTTTCTCGAGGAATGCGAATCAACTTCTTGGCGCAAATAACTTCGGCGCGATTATTCGAGAGCCAGTCCATACCAATGATAACATCGAAACTTCCAAGAGGCATGGGGATGAGGTCGATCAGAAAATCATTTTCGTTAAGGTTAAGCGTGCAATCTTTAATCACTGAGTTAATTAAAACAGTTTCGCCATTAGCCAATTCAACCGAAAAATTTTCTTTTAAATCGTTGCGCGGTCGCGCAAGCTTCTGCTCAAACGCGCGAGAAATAAAACTTCGATCGGCGCCAGTATCAAAAAGTACAGAAGCATAAAATCCGTTAAGCAAAAATGTACCATTAACTACGTCATTATTCGCTTGCGCTTGGTGCGCGGTTATGTTAAAAGCTCGGCCACGCGTCACTTGGTTCGAAATCTGGTTCACCGGATTCGCTTGCGTAATCTGAACTTGTAGTCTCGGGCACGCGTTCCGGAAATGACTGGGATCACCGCAGTTAAAGCACGATCTGGGTCGTGGGTTTTGGTAGGTTGGTTGTGGGTTCTGCGGGTAGACTGGTGGTGTTGGCGAAATTGGATTGGCGGAAGGGACTCTACAGTACTCAGCAGAGTGACCAACGCGGCCACATCGGTTACATTGTCGACATGGGACTTGAGGTGGGTGGTGAAATCTACAGGTTGGGCAAAAGGGTTGGGTTCCTGTGTAAGGTTTCTTAGTTGGCGGGGCAGGGAGTGCGGGATTGGTTAAGGCATAGTTGTGGACTACAGGAGGTGTTGGGTAGGTTGACAGTGGGTTAGGCGCGTAAACTGGAGGTTGGTAGGTGGGTTGCTGGACAATGGGCGGGTTGGTAAGCGCATAGGCTTTGTGCCTGTGCTTGAGGTTGTTACGGTTTGAGGGTTCTGGCTTGGTTTCTGTTGGTTCAGGGGCAGTCTTGGTGGGTTTGGTCTTCTCAGTTCCCCGCAGGAACAGGGTTCCTGCTCTGACATGGTTGTCGCTGAGCACAGCGGCCAACTCGAAGGCGTCAGAGAGGGTTGCTGGGTTTCTGGCCCATACAGAATCTTGAATTTCCATTGGGAGACCCCCAAGAAATTTCTCTATGGCTCGGCGGGAAGGGGTAACAAGGTGAGGGACAAGCAGGCTTAGTTCATGGAAGCGCGTCGCGTACTCGCGCGCTTCACCGCTGTATTGCTTAAGATTCCAAAATTCCTCCTCCAGGCGCTTAACTTCGTTGGGAGGGCAGAATTCTCGCGTCAGAATTTCCTTGAATTCCTCCCATGTCATGCTAGAAGCAGCTTCTGCGCCACGCGCATGAGCTACTCCATTCCACCATGTAAGCGCTCTGGATTCCAGAACACTGGAAGCATATAGGGTTCGTCTGTCTGAGGGGCATTGGGTGTGGAGGAAAGTGTTTTCTATTTTCTCAAGCCACTGGAGCATCACGGTGGCTCCTTCAAGACCTGTGAACTTTGGAGGGTTACCCGCATTAAAGGACTTAATGTTGTAACCAGAGGTGTTAGCATTGTTTTGGCTCAAAGCTTGGGCTATCGCGGCGGCCATTTCCTGGGAACGTTGCTGTCTACGCCTGCGCGAGGCTTCTCTTCTCTGAAATCGGCGAGATAGCGGAGGCATTCTATAAAAGTTTTAATTTTTAGTTAATATCTTGGTTTTAGCGCAAAGTTTAATCTTATAAAGCTTGGTTTCGCGGGGTTAGATACCATCAACAGTTAAAGTAAAACATGAATTTGAATGCAAACTTATTACAGATAACAAATTCGAATCGAGAATCGACAATTCATGTATCACCATGACTTTCCGAATTCTCAATTTAAAATGACTAGTAAACGAGTATTGGAGATTGACGATTCATGTATCACCATGACTTTTCAATCCTCAATATAAAATATACAAGAAAATGAGTATTGGAGGTTGACAATTCATGTATCACCATGACTTTTCAAGTCTCCAACCTCAGAACATAATCGTAAATGGAATTTGAAAATCAACTATTCATGTATCACTATGACTTTTCGGATTTTCAATCCCAACAAACGAATATGTAAGTAAAATCAATAAAAATCGAAATTCAGCAAAAATCGAAATATCGCGAAATAAAACATAAAACCATACGCTGCGTCTGCGCAAGCATATTTATAAATAACGAGTAATTAACAATAAGCGCGCAAACATGAGATTTCTCTCATGCGCGAGAAGGGACTCTTAGGTATTCTAGGCCGTTACGTCTAACCACCTATCCTAAAGTCAACGAGCTCTGATACCAATCTGTAACACCCCGACCAAAGGCGGATTATACATCGGGGCGCCACATATTGTTTCATTACTCGTGACACTATTGGTGTCAATATTTAATAAATATATTCATTCACGCACGCGCAACGTAAACACAAGATAACATAAATCAACATAAATCAATATATTATAAGACAAAATATTCGAACAATAATAACTTGTCTTGTTACATTTTAATCTAGGTCCAAAAGTAAAAACGTCCTACGTGTCCACAAGCTCCAAAAGTAGCTACAGCAAACCTGAACATGTGTTAAAATAAACGTCAAATACTTGCGTGTTGGTGAGAAATCAAGTTTAATATCATACATAGATAACAATAAATCTGCGCGCAACACGTGTATGTCTGGTGTTTAACAAGGGTGTAATCAGATTGTGATCAAGCCTAAATAGATCATAGTTCATAGTTCAATCCGTGCTCCCAAATGAGCACAAAAAAACAAGAAAACATCTGTGCAAGTGTAAACAAAGAAAACCGTAAACGATAGGTCTCCCGTGTTCATCTAATGGATCCATGAAAACTTCGGAATAGGCCGAACAAAGCGGTTAATGATACACACATACAAATAAACAGCCAAGTAAACGTCCTCAACACATGGGATACCGCGCGACTAAAGTTCATAAACAAGTTTAAGACTCTAAGTTTGTATGAACACATGAACATCCCAAAACATTAAAAATAAAAAGGGATTAGGTACGAGATTACTCACTTGATAAACGGTGTGGTGAAAGATAAAGCAAGAACCAACTTTAAACAAGCACAAGTTAACCTATAATTAAAGATTATTGTTTTAATGATTGATTTTAAGTCTAGATTATAAGTTAGCATAATTAATAAGTAAATTATTATATATAATATATATTACCGGAAAAGCAGGGCAGAACAGGGAGGAAGACGGAGGCAGAGAGGGAGGCGGCAGAGAGAGCAAGGAGGAGGTTAAATTAAGTGTTTGTGTGTGATGTGTTAGAAAGAAAATAAGATTATTATTTATAGAGAAACCCTAGGGAACACAATCCCTAGAAAAGGGGAAAAGATCTCAAAAAGCAAAAGATTCCAAAAGCAAAAGATATCAAAAGATATGGCAGCTGCAGGGGACAAAGGAAAAGCTGACAGGTAACAGTAAACAGGCATGGGCGGGTCAGATAAAGGTACTGGTCAAGCATGGAAAAGCAGATCTCAAAAGATAATGTCAGTCACTTTTTCTGTCAACCAATGGGGTTGGTGCGCATGCTGCGCCGAAAGTAACTTTTCAGACATAAGATAGGTCAGGTCAACAGCACAGGAGATAAGACATCCCAAAAGTAAACGGCTAGATTAAACAGAAGAAAAGACTCAAGACATAGCGCGAGAAAGCATCGAGCGCACGCGCGAGGGCGAAGGCAGACAGAGAACAGTCCACAGCGCGCCGCGGGAAGAACTAAAATCCTTAGCGCGTCGCGGGAAGAACTACCATTCTTAGCGCGCTGCGAGAAGAACTACAATTCTTAGCGCGTCGCGGGAAGAACTTCCGTTCTTAGCGCGCTGCGAGAAGAACTACAATTCTTAGCGCGTCGCGGGAAGAACTACCGTTCTTAGCGCGCTGCGAGAAGAACTACAATTCTTAGCGCGCTGCGAGAGCAGTTCGCCTCGCGTATCGCAGGAACAACTGGTCTTCGCGCAGGCTTCCTTGTAAGGAGTCTGGCGCGTGGAGCTGCGCAGACAACCTTAGGCGGGAAGAAACAAAGGACACAAAAATAAGAGAAGGGGGGTTCAAGGCTTAAGGGCGGGACGGCGACAAGAGAGAAAAGAAGGCGGAAAGAGAGAAGAAGAGGGACGGGACGGCGGAAAGGAAAAGAGAGGAAGAGGCGGAAAGGAAAATATATTATTATTAAAAATAAAGTATAAGTATAAATAAATATTAAATCATAAAAGAAAGATATCGGATCGGAGAAACGGGTACCTGGGTCGGGTCGGATAGGGCAGATGTCACAAGAGAATCCTAAATCCTTCAAACTTAAGGTATCACAATACATTTTATTACATGATATTCTGTATAGGAAATCTCTTGCAGGTCCATACTTGAGATGTATCGAAGATCCTGAAATTCAAGAGGTGCTCAAAGAATTTCATGAAGGAGATTGTGGTAATCACACTGGAGGTAGAGCCCTATTCTCTAGGATTTTGAGAACTGGATACTACCGGCCAACTATGAAGAGAGACGCCATGGAGTATTCAAGGAAGTGTGATTTACAAGGCAACATTCGGCACCAGCCAGCGGAACCTATGCATCCTATATCCTCATCATGGCCTTTCATGAAGTGGGGTATGGATATTGCGGGTAAGCTACCTAAAGCACCAGGAGGAAAAGTGTTCATGCTCGCCATGACTGATTACTTCTCAAAGTGGATAGAAGTCCGCGAAAAAGAGGTGATATCCTTCATTAAAAGAAACATTATTACTAGATTTGGCATTCCTTCAGAATTATTTGTGACAATGGTTCCAGTTTATCGGAAAAAGAACCACTAACTTTTGTGATAGCTGGGGCATCAAGATGATTATCTCTACTCTAGTGCATCCTCAAGCTAATGTCCAGGCAGAGTCAAGTAACAAGATTATCATCAACAACTTGAAGAAGAAACTAGGATCCAAGAAAGGCAACTGGGAAGAGGAACTTCCTTATGTTCTTTGGGCTAATAGAACAACACCAAAGAATGCAACAGGTCAAACACCCTTCTCCTTGGTGTTTGGCTCAGAAGTTGTACTCCCTACAGAGATGGTGGTTCTCACTTCCAGAACAAGCATCCGTGATCCTCAAGCAAATTATGAAATCCTTTTCGAAGACCTAGATACTGTTGAAGAGCTTAGAGATCTAGCCAAGATCAGAATGGCAGCGTATCAACAAAGGGTAGCTGGGGCATACAACAAGATTATTAGGATTCAAAGATTCCAAGAAGGAGATCTAGTCATGAGAAAAGCCTTCCAAAACACAAGTAATCCTGCAGATGGAAAGCTAGCACCTAAGTGGGAAGGCCCCTACCTGATCGAATCAGAGTTAGGAAAGGGGGCATATCATTTACTTACTATGGAAGGAAACATGTTACCAAGAGCATGGAATGATATCCATCTCGAGAAGTATTTTTTTCTAGTCACGATCCAGTATCCTTAGAAAATCAAGCATCCATCAAGGATCAAGGATCCTAAAATTAGTAATATCTATCTGATCACTTATTCATCTCAGATTCTTATTAATTTAAGGATAATATATTTTTAACGTATGTCTTTTTCCATGTTTTAAATAACAATGCAGGATTCTAGTAAGAGGGTCAATGACTAAGAGGTTGGCCACCTCTCCTTCAAGCTTAAGGTACATTACTATTTCCCTTGGCCTAGCCCACGATTAAAGTGTGACCGCCGATGGTTATATATTCCAAGGTTTAAAGGTTTTCACCTTTCTTATAAATTAGAGTTTCTACACTCTCGTATGGAGTGCACGTTATCTATACTTATAGTCCAGGCACCTGGACCAGTACACGCTTAGTGGCTGACAATTTCGCTTTCTTCGGCTATATGGAGGATCCTACGATTTATGGTAGACGTACCGTACCAAACCACCGGTTTATAACATTTTCATGTTATCTCAAGACAAAGGCTTCTAACATTTTAATGTTAGCTAAGGTTTTGGCGTTTTCACGTCACTCACGTTTGGTCTAAGTCCCGGTTCGGGTGAGTCACCAGTTGACATCCGTATCTTTGTGCCAGTCCCCAGTTGAGGCTTGTCGCCAGTTTTTGGGCTTGTCCCCAGTTTGGGATTGTCCCTAGTTGCACGGACTTGTCCCCAGTTACACGAGCTTGTTCCCAATTACACGGGCTTGTCCCCAGTTACACGGGCTTGTCCCCAGTTTATTTGGGCTTGTCCCCAGTTTGTTGGGTTTAATCCCAGTTAATATCATAAATTATTACATCAGGTATCCTAAGTTTAGTTACGACGATTACAGAAACATCAATACTTATGGATTCAAGTTACTTAATTTATTTCTACAAGAATCAAATGGAGATCAACACTTATGGTAACTTAGGTCTAATCAGACCTTATAGTATGATTTCAGCCTCTCAATATATACTTGCTTGATTTTAATATATATCTTAATGGATATAAGGATCCAGTATTCTCAATCTGTTTTTATAAGGATAATATATTCTTGAAACTTTATTTCAAAACTACCAATAAACTTAATAGTATAACAGACATACTTTCATAATATATAAACAAACAGTCAATAGTTAAAAGATACTATCTATTAAACTTACTTGCTATTACCAAAAGTTTTAACCCAGACTTCACCATTTAAACGTGGACCATCCGCCCGGGTTAAAGTAAGTTGTTACTAATAGTTCAACCATGTGCAGGAAAATAAAGACATGAGCATCAAAGGCTTCATCCCCACAAACAGAGGATCCCTCCACCTTTGCTACCCCTAATAATTGTCTAAAGCATGATAGATCCTTTACCCTAGATTACTATTGTCTTAATGTACACAACCATAATATCCTTGAAAACACAAACAAGAAAATAAAAAATACGGGCTCTGGCCTTGTCTGTCTTATCCTTCATTGCCCACATTAGCAGCTTCGTCATCAGCTGCTGCTTCCTGTCCTTCACCCATCTAACCTGCATCCTTCACACCGCTGGTTCCAGCTTCACCTTCCTCTGCAGCCTTGTTCTCTTCACCAGCCTCATCCTCTTCCTCTACCACTCCCAACCTGGCCAAAGACTTCTTCCATTCATCCACTTCCCAATTAGCCTGTCAAAAGAATGATCATTCATCTCAGACACGAACTAGCTTATCCTTGGCAGCAGCAAGAGTCCTCATTCCTGTCAAAGTATCCTCAAGATCCTTGATGACTGACCCGTAGTAAGAATGGAAACCTTGGATGCCCATAAACCACAAGCATGGGATCAACAACAGTTATCTAACAAGACTGACAAGAAGAATAAAGGATCCTTACCTGAGTGACCGCTTCTTGAAGTTGCTTCTCGACTTCTTGGACTTCTGATTGAGGTTCTGGTAGCTTTCTCTTCTTTCATGATTGAGCCTTAGCTCTGGTTGCCACGGTGTGAGGGTTAGGAGCCTACGCAGACTTGGATGGTTCCTTCTTGACTGTCTTAGGAGAGATCAAATGATCGATGTCATCAAACGAGAATTGGGTAGCAGGCTTGTTGGCAGACTTATGCATGTCTACAGAAACAACAAAACAGATAAGTTTTCATTTTTTATTTACAAAATCAATACACTTATCTTTACGATTTTACTTACTTGACATATTACTATGAAGTGAGGAGTTTTACAGTTCAGTTTCTGAATCAGAATCAAGGATCCTGATTTTGAAAGTTCGACTTGTGGGGCTCAGTGCAAGGGATGCAGCTACTCCCTCTTTGATTCCTGGAAGCTTAGCCAAATGTGCGAAGTTGTCAACTGCATAAAAACGAAGCAAATCAGTGTTATAAATTCAACCTTAATCAAGAAGCAACCTTAAATGCAGTAATCCTACCCCGCATAATCCACATAGTTGGAAGTGTATTCCCGTTGGAATAAAATCTCGCCTGACAAAGAAAAACTGGTTTTTCCAATGTGGGTTATTTTGATTGACTTTGTCAAGCGGGATCGGTTGATGAGGCTTGGATTTGAACAAGAATCGGGTGGAACCGTGGGTGTACAGAGAGTATAAATATGAAAGTTCAGAGATTCTGAACTCAAGGACATGGTCAGCAATGATTTCTTCAAGGGTTAGTAAAGCTCGCCCAATCATTGGCATTGGTTGAATGTAGCTGATGCCGGTAAGAGTGAAGAATTTTTGGGTAAAATTCGGGAATGGATACGAGTAACCAAGTAAGAAAGGACAGAACGAAAAGCAGACCCATACTTTCGATATGTCACTTGGGTAGAAGAGTCATAAGGTCTGAATACGGCACCGGAAGGAAACAAGGATGCTATTTGGTCTACTTCAGGGTCGGTAAATCAGCAAATTTCCGACGAAGGCTTTTGCAATAAACCTTGACTTTTCATACATTCTTCCATATGGCTGGACGAATTAGAGAAACAACTATCGGTAGACATCGAACGATACGGAATATAAAAGAAAGAAAGAAAGGGATAAAGGATTGCCTGAAGTATAGAGGATTGAAGATGAGAAGGTTCCAGAATGAAGAGAATAAAAAGGAAGTCGGGTTTTATTTTTGATCCCTAAGTTAATTAATTATTTTTACTTTAACCCCTATTTGTGTCTTTTCATCTGATTTTTTGCAGCTTTTGAAATTTGAATACAATTTGACAGTTGTGATCTTATCATAAACTGCCAAATTAAGGGCAATTGTTAGTTCACAAATAATTTACTGAGGATATGTTATTCTTGAAGACGAGTCTGGATCAATTATCCTTCTAAAGAGCTCCGGATTTGTGTCAAGATCAAGGATCCTCAGTAATTGGTATTCCTAACGATTATTTATTGTGTGTAGGTTGATATTTAATAAGTGTAACGACTACAAGACCTAGTCCACATGACATTTCGCTACTTGACTTGTTCAGCACGTGGTCAAAAGGCCTGGATAAAGATAATGGGAAGGTGGCGGATTTGTAGGACATTTTTGTTAGTTGTTAGTTTAGTTATATATCGAGTTTATGATCAAATTAGGTCATAAACATGCACTTGCTGCTCACGTTCATAAAACATTCTCTCAAGAACTCTCTCTAAACAGTTCACACACACACTTAGCTACTTTGTAATCTTTGATCATAAACTCCACCATTTGTAACCCCATTTCTTGATTAATAAACTGGTGATTGACAATTGTCATCACCCGGGGTTTTTGTGCCGGCGATCTGAACAAGATCAAGGGCTTTTCCTCGTAACAAATCCTTGTGTTTGTGTTTGCAATCATTACTCAATGGTTATTATCATCATAGCATTAGACCTCACCTTACAAATTTGGTTACTTGATCCTTAAACGATTTTTGACCAAAACAAGAGGGATTTGCCATCCTAACTTACTTAATTAGACCTACAGTCTGCATTCTGCACAAACACCTGCTCACATGTACCACATGTACAATAAATATATATATAACGTACCAACGTTAAGCAATTTACAATATAACATATGGACACACTAGGCATCCTTCACATTAATCTTCTAACAATCATCTCCTGGCGATACGTGAAATATCCGAAAATCGTTCACGTACCAACAAGCATTCATTCATAACTTCAATAACTATCACATAAATCATATATGACATACATTTATCACTTAAGGCAAGTGTATCAACGCTTGAAATTGAGTATGCACACAACCCCGAAAACATAACAAGGAAATGGGGCTAGAAACTCACATGTATCCGGCTGTGATGACGATTAAGTTCTTCCTTTAAAACGTACAGCTAACTGTGCAATAAGGCACAATCATTACACTTACTATTCTAGCACTCGTTTAGCCAAGGTCTTACCCTTTTTAGACATTACCTTTTCATTGTTAATCAATTATTTATGCTTAGCTAAACCTCATAAATATGTTATCCTCCCGTATATGTTTTCCTCCCGTATATGTTTTCCACCCGTATATGTTTTCCTCCCGTATATGTTTTTCACTCGTATATTTTTTACCCGTATAAGTCTCAGTGTATAAGATCAAACATATCCGTCTGTATAAAACCACACATATGCGCCCGTATAAGTGTGCACTTATGCGCCCGTATAACCCGTTTCATTCCAAACAAATCGTGTATGTTCAAGTTTGCATTTTTCTCACATAATAGGATCCAATTTACTATCCCACCAAGTTTCATGTAACACCGACTTCGTTTACCCATCATTTTCACAACCCGAACACTACTCGTTTTACCTGGAAACGAACCAACTAACCCATTTACTCGCAAGTTCATTACCTAATCTATAAAAGTTGCCCGTTCTATCATCCTACCAATTTTCATGCAAATCTGTACACGAAAAATACACTTTTTTTAACAAAACGTACCTTTGATGTTTGTGTTAGAAATCTTTCGAATAGACCAAAACCATATCAAACGAACTCGGAATTGAATGATTCAAGTGGCCACGGAACCATCTCGCCGTGATCTACCAGCGCCGCCCATTGCCGCTCCCGCAAGCCGCAGCTACAGCTGCCGGAAAACTGAAACATTTGCCGAAAAAACTCCATTTTTGCTGTTACGGTTTTCTGGTTAAAAACTGGACTTCCCTACCTCTGATCTAAGATCTGGTTAGTGGAAATTTTCATTTATATGCCATGAACAGTTAGTTAAATTTGAGACCGATCTGACGGTTAGATCTCCGGGAATCTTCGTGTCTTTGTGGGTAGTTTTCTTAAAATCGGGAATTTGGTAAAGGATAAGTTTGAAGGCTATGATGGTTATGAATGAGATGGTGGCTACATTATAGGAAGAGAGTAGGGTTTCATGTTTAACTTGTCATCTAATGACATTTATTCCCTCTCATACTTTAGATAATTAAATTTATCTTCTACAATTTATTTAAACCCAAATCATTTAAAATATCAAACGATATACGGGATGTTACAAGTCTATCCATGTTAGTTCGTGGGTGGTGGTGCATCATGGTTGGAACAACATGCTGGGTGGTGGTGGATTTTTTATTTGAAGCGAGATGGTTGGATAGTGGACCGGTTCTAGATTCAATTACATTTATGTTATATATGAAAAATATATTTGACTTACAAGCTATCATGTAATTTTATGTGTTCCGGTTGAAGCCCAACTTGGATCTATCACTCTAATATGCTCCACCTGTCGCCGAATAAACGTTGGATAAAGCCACTTATGAAACTACCTAAGCTTTATTTGGTTTAGGTGAGTGGGGGCTTTAACGAGTTTTTTTTTTCAAAAAAGTAAAATAGCAATATAAATTTAAAGATAAATGTTATAATAAAATATAATAATATATAAATAAAATTTCAGTTTACAAAAAGTAAAACTTTAAACCATCAATTTTTATTAAAATTCAAACAAAATAACATATGAATTATTATAGTGAAATTGGGCCATATGAATTTCAGTTTACAAAATAACATATGAATAACATTAATAAAGTAGTTTCAAAAGTGCTGGTAAACCGGTTAAAGCGAGTGATTGGTAAACTGGTCTCAGCTGAGCAATCAGCTTTCATCCGCAATCGTAGTATTCTATACGGGCCTCTAATGCTAAACGAAATGTTTGCCTACTATAAGAAGTCAAGAAAACGCGGTATGATGTTTAAGGTGGATATTGAGAAGGCCTATGATACTTTAAACTGGAATTTTATCGACGACATGTTGAGGCAAATGAGGTTTCCTGATAAATGGAGAAAATGGGTGTCTGGAATTCTCCTAGGGGGAAAGGCTTCGGTGCTAGTTAATGGATCTCCTACACCAGAATTCAATTGTTACCGAGGCCTTCGGCAGGGTGACTCGTTATCTCCATTCCTATTCGTTTTGGCAATGGAAAGCTTGACGGGGGTAATGAAGAAGGCTGGCCAGGTGGGGTTGTTTAAAGGTTTAACATGTGGTCATGGAGGGTCGATAGTGACGCACCTTTTATATGCCGATGATGTCATCTTTGTTGGCGAATGGGATCAAGTGAACGTGGGTGGAGGAACCAGAAAGGTTAGAGATGGCGAGTTTATTGAATAGCAAGGCGGGTTCGTTTCCGTTTAAGTACCTCGGTTTGCTAGTCGGCGTGAATATGAATCTGGTGGCTTCATGGGATCCGGTTGTGGAGACGTTTAGGAGAAGGCTTTCACTTTGGAAAGCTAAAAAGCTCTCATTTGGGGGGCGAATTACGGTAATTAAATTTGTGTTGAACTCTTTACCGACATACTTCTTTTCGTTGTATAAAGCTCCGGAAGGGGTGCTGGAAAAATTGGAAAGGATTAGACGAGTTTTCTTGTGGGGAGGGTCGGAAGGAGCTTGTAAAAATAAACTGGGTAGCGTGGGATAAGGTGATAGCTCCAAAGGGGAACGGGGGTCTTGGGTTGGGATCCCTACGAGACACTAATTTAGCAATGTTGGCAAAAGTGGTGGTGGAGATTCAAGAGTGAGAAAAATGGGTTGTGGAGGAAAGTGATTTGGGCTATTCATCACTTGGAAAGGTCATGGTCTTTTATTCCTGTTAACGTTTCGGTTCCGGGACCTTGGAAACAAATAGTGATGATTTCAAAAAAACTTGAAGAAGTTGGTATAGTTTTGGAAGATGCCTTTACATGTGAAGTGAGGAATGGCGAGAACACTCTTTTTTGGATGGATAAGTGGTGTGGAGATCGAGCCTTTCAGACTAGGTTCCCGCGGTTGTACCAACTCGAGTCAAATAAGGAGTGCCATGTTTCTGATAAGCTTACAATGTATATGGATGAGATATGTGGAACTTGGGGTTGGATTAGAGAACCATTGGGCCTGCAAGAAATAGAGGAGCTCAAGGTGATTCTATCTGTGGTCCAACATGTTCGGTTATAGGTGGGGGCAGACCGGTTAACTTGGGGTTTGGATCAAGGTAATAATTTTTCGGTGAGAAGTCTTAAGCAAAGGATAGATTCGGTGCAGGGAGGAGACGTGGATTAGACAATAGAATGGAATAATTATGTTCCTAAGAAAGTCGGGGTGCTAGCGTGGAGGGCAGAAATGGATCGAATCCCGGTTTTAGTTGAGTTCGCCCGTAGAGATGTAGTGTTTGCATCTACATGGTGCCCGGTATGTGGCGAGGCGGAGGAGATGGCGGAACATATTTTGATTTCATGCAGATTTGCTCCAACGGTTTGGCATTGTATCGCTAATTGGTGTAAGGTCCCAACCTTCTTTGCTTTCTCAACTCGTGACATTCTGGAGCTTCATAAACATTACCGATTGCCCAAACGGAAAGCTAAGATGTTCCATGCGGTTTGTCTAACTTTGGTATGGTGCCTATGGAAAACGAGAAATATGATGGTCTTCGAAAGGAAGGAGGCGAACGTCAATAACATACTAGGAGAAATTAAAGCGTTAAGTTTTTTGTGGGTTTCTAATAGGTCTAAGAATTTAGAAATTACGTGGGAGAGGTGGAGAGTATTTAATTTTTGATGTATTTTGGTTGTTGACGCTGTAGTTGTGTTTCTCGGTCTAGCTTCTTGCTAGGTCGAGATTTTTTATATTTATTTATCTACTTGATTGGTCGTACAAAAAAAAATTGGGCCAGAAAATACCATGCCTGAAGTCCAAATAGTAAAAAAAAATAGGGCTTGTATCTTCTTCTTCTTTTGAATATGAAGCCACACTTCACAGCATTCGCTCATTACTTCTTTATTTTTGATCATTCAGTCTTCTTCAAAGCCATCTGTGGACAAGTTTCAACCAAAATAGTTTGTCCAACTATCATCTATTTTGCCTCGCGACGCTAGCCCCCTCAGGCATTAGCTTGTTGGTTAGTGTTGTGGCGTACGCGACCAGCGAGGCAGGTAGCCACCCGCTAGCGCTACCACTAGCGTGCCACAACGGTTAGTCTAAATCGCAAGCCAAACAATTTGTCTCCATCATGCATTTATTGTGAATAAAATAACAAGTTATAGGATATTATTTTTCTTATAAAAATATATATGAAATCGTTTTTTTTTTTTGTTAATTCAGAAATCTATTTCAAGCTCGTGTAACGCGTTAAAAAAGTTTGACGAAAACCCGCTTTAAGTTTACGAATTTTGGTGGTGTCCAGTGGTGTGGCGGTGGTGTGTGTTGGTGTTAATCAGTGTTCAAGAAGAGAGGGGGCAATTTGCAATAACATCAAAACAAGGTTGCAATCTACGGGGGTATAATGGTCTTTTCACTATTTCTTAAACGTAAGAGCATCTACAACAACAAACCTCTACAAACCGCCACGTCAGTGACACTTCAGATTTCAAACTTTTCTCAAAAATCTCACTTTATTCTACAACAACAAACTCCACAAACCCATCATATAATATTAAAATATTAAGAAATATATATATACATGTTATATATATGTGTGTGGTTGAGAGAGTGGCCCCCCACCTTTTGCCACCTATGATGTTTGGATGAAGTTTGTAGTCACAAACTTTGTGAAGCAAAACTTTTAGCCCATAACAACAAGAGTGGGTGCTCCTCTTGTTTGAAGTCATCCACATCATCCAAACCTTGGTATCCACACCCTATTGTGAATGCTCTAAGCGAATGGTTTGATGGCAGGCTTCCGTCTGCCCCACCATGTAGATGTCAAAGTTTCATATGCCAAAATCAACCATTAGATTTGCAACTAGCAAAACCGTGTTGACCATAAGGGCGCGAGTTGCAATTAACTCTTATCATCTTCATCATGTTGAGGCAATTATTTTTAGTGTATTTATTTCCTTTTGAAAATATAGTTTCATTTGTTTCATTAGAAACTAATGTTGGGTTTGTTCAATTATTTCCAATAACGATTGGTTTAGAATGGTAACCCTTGTTGTTTTTGAATTTCTTGCATTTGTTGTCGCATTTCTAACAAATGTTGTTGTCATGAAAGTGGGTATAACCTCGATATTTTGGGGGTGATATTTCTCACAACACGTCTAACATTGAGTATCTAGCCACACGTAGGAGCTAAAGCATGATCGAGTACCACAGTCTCGTTAACTATTGACGAATCACTCTAATCTGTCAACGTTTTTGCTATTTCGTCTTGAATTTTACCTTACATATACACCGTATATTTAAAATTTGTACTAAAAATCTATAGTAAAAATGCTTTAAAATGAGTGTAACCAACTAGTTCAATTATTAATAATAGACAATAACATTTCAGTTATTTTCATAAATGCAACTATACTAAGAATAATATCCAACATTTTGTCCATTGAAGTGGTATCAGACTTTCAAGTCATTTTAACCTCGTTTAAACGTTGGAGTATTAAATAGGGGTGGGTGTTTACGGTTTTGTTTATAATGAGATCCCTAATTCCCTACCTGAAACCTTAGATATGTTTATAACCATGATCTCAAGTTTTCGACAGCCGACGTGCCAGAAATCATCATATTGAGCTCTTAGAGCATCTTTTCCGGTACTCTTGTTCAATTAAAGTAGTCACCAAAAAGCCTACTTCGGGTTAGGAAACTTATTCAAAAGTCTCTATTAGATGCAGGACTTCATACGACAACTCATTAGTCTAGAAATGCATTTTAGGAAACCTATTCCAAAGGTTTATTTATACCATCCCATAAGTTATATTCTAGCTTGCTATAACAAGTGGGAGGTTTGTAGAACTCGAATGAGATTTGAATTGATAATGCAAGGCCATAGTTTACCCAAGTAATTAACAAGGTGTTGTCATATCTCTACTATGAGATGTTGATATAATTAACGAAACATGTTTATTTAGCTCTCATTCTCAATTAACAAATTAGGTTCACATATTTAACTCAAGACAAGAACAAACGGATGGAAATAACCAGAGAATAAACCGTTAGAACTAATAAATAAAAAATGTTGGAAAAAACTAGATAAAGTGGTTTAAAAAGAAATTAGTTTTTATTTTTAAAAGTTAATTGATACTTGAAAAATTAAAAATCTAAGTATTTAACTTTAAAATTTAAAACTTCTTATCTCTAAAATCAATATATTAACTTCTCTAAATTTCTTAAACGGGAAACAGTTCTATAGTGTCCATTTGAATGATTAAGTCTTTTGTATTATTTAGTTAAATTTCCGATTGTATGTCATATACTTTCATTTTCTCTTTTGTATATTGGGCTTAAGGTCATGTAAATAACGCCCATTAGGCCTCAATGAATGGAAGAATGCATAGCATGCTTCTCACTATAAATAGTGTAAGCATTTCCATGCAACACTAACCTTTTTAATAACTATCATACCAAATCCTTTTCTCTCTACCGTATCCTCTCTAACTTACCCAATATAGCAAATAATACACACACAACAAGATCCGAGATCTTGGTTAGTTGTAAGTGATTTTCGCTAGCTTACAACCCGGATTGATCTAATAACTAGTTGTAAGATCCGTTCTAAGGACCTACAAGGTCAGCCCATTTTTTAACGGGTCGGGTTCGGGTTGACCCAGTTTTTAAACGTGTCGAATTCGGGTTGACTTGTTTAAAAAAACGGGTCGTGTCAGCTAACCAAAAACCTATATTTTTTCGTTTCAAGTTCAGGTCGGTTTCGGGTCATGTCAGGAATCGACACCCCTAGTTGTGAGTGCTATTAGAGAGCGAACGTGTGTTTGAAAATTATAATATATATAATTTGTTAAATGTAACATTTTAATTATTAGAGCATCTTAATCAATATGAAATGACACAAAATGCAACATTCTTACCGAAAATAAATTGTGAATCGACAGATACAATTTAAACACAAATTTATTGAATCCAAATTAAACACCAGATTAACTTATTGCTATACTTACGTATCACTTAGTTACTCTTTGCTCTTATGAACTCGATTGATTAACTTATTATTATACTTAGGTACCACTCAGTTAGGAGTGTTTGTATTCCTCTAAAAAGCTCTTACTGGCCTCTTCTGTTTGCGTCATGCAGACCATAGCGTAGACGTTTAGGTCCAGAGTGTGTTGGCCTTTCAAAAGACATTTCATTAAAAAGGGTCTGTGCGTCATCTTCTTAAAACGTACATGGACCATGTGATTCAAACCTCTTCTAACCTCTCCTTCCTCCTTATTATTCCAACCTTAACATGAAACATATTATTCATCTCTTATTTCCTTCAAACTCTAGCTCTTCCACCTCTCTTTTCACCGTCTACCTCTATTTCCTTCAAACCCTAGCTCCTCCATCCCTCTCTTAGTCTCCAATATTACAAACCTTAAGTCACGAAGCAACTTTCTAATGTATCAAAATTGAATCAGGTGCGTCTTTCACGATCGATAAGTTCATGTATCTATATATATATATGTATATATTTCTGAATTTCTACTTTATCCTCGTACACGTTCTCAAACCGATTTCAATATTGGTTTATTTAAAATGAATCATAAATTGACCTAGAATGTTTAGGTTTTTTGGATGGATTGGTGATAATTAAACGTGTGTATGTGCATGGCCTGATATATGTAAATATGTAATTAGTTTCTAGCTATTATGTTTAGATCAACAAGATTTGAGTTCAATTTAAGAGGAGATATGTAACTAATATGAATGGGGAATTTAGGATTTGACACCCGATATAAACAAGAAGGAATATGTGGGAACATTTGTAAAATAAATAGGCGAGGATCGATGTCTTTTTCATGTTAGGATTTTGATACCTTATTTCAAGCTTGTATTGTGGACAACATTTGTAGTTTGGACATACCTTGTATTTTATTTGACATTAGCTGGAAAAAAGTTTGTAGAATCTTTAGGTTTGAAGATCTTGTTCTATTAAGATCGATGTCTTAGCTGTTAATGTAAAGTACGGAACAAATAATTTAAATATATATATATATATATATATATATTGTGGTTCTATGAATATTATTTCAGTATTGTTTGTAATATTATTGAAATTTAGATGTTGAAGGTTTTCTTGTACACTGCAGAAGTTTGGTCTACCTATTCTGCTACAGATGCATGCAGATGTGTTCGCAGGCTACAAACATTTTATCTCTAAAAAAACAAACAAAACCTTACTCTTTAAAGTATTTAGATATTATATTTTAAACCATGTTTTATTACGGGGTTTTACACATTCACTTGGCTGACAACTCAACGAGGCACTCACAAATCACTCGGACGAAGACCCTTTTAGCGTCTAGACATAATAATAATAAAAATAAAGGACATTGTAATACGCACATTTTTGTATTAATAGTATGTATTCCATTACCCTTATCAACATGCCCAATTTATGTATAACGTTATTGATTTATATAAAACCTGTTGGATACTTTTGAGGTGACAAATGAAGCTCGACAGTGTTTAGGTACCTGGATATAGTTTATCACTTGATACTTTACACTTATATATGTTAGAAAAAATAAATAAAAATTATAATACACAAGGACAAGATAATTATATCATTTCCTTGATTAAGAGATATCACAACGACCATTGCAGCCCAAGATTAAGGAATCCACAATCTTTTTATTGTATTTCATTATTAGGTGATTTGTATGTGTATTTATTTTGAATCCCTTTCCTTGTAAACATAACAAACACAAGAAAATAAAAACAATCTTTTAATTCAATTTGATAATATGGTATCAAAGCAGTGAACGACTCTAAGGATCTGTTCAATGTTCGTGTTACCCATCATCTACCAATTTCTGTTCATCACCAAACCTAAATCACCATGTCTAACGATGACGATTCAAGCGGCAATTATGATATTTCGATCCAAATTTCAAACCTCTTAAAAGGTGGTCTCAACCCAACTCAAAATCAGAAACAAACCTCAGCCAATAAATCATATTCACAAAGCATGTAGGCCGGAGTTATAATTAACGGACCAAGCAAATCTGAAGGAGTAGGGTTAATATCAAAATGAAATCGTCGGTCAGACCACGGGTGGAAACCGATTGGGTTATCCTGCCAGGTAGATAAGTTGGGACTGAGATGTACCCATTGTGGGATGCCAAAGCACACAAAGGAGCAATGCTTCAAGCTTGTTGGGTTCCCGGAATGGCGGCCACAAAAAGAGTAACAAGGACATGAGAAAGGCGGATGCCGCATTCTGCCACTTAGAGGCTACCAGAGATGGCGGCGACCGACCGGACAAAGGAGAAAGAAGAGCCAGATTCGGTGAAACTGCATCTGGTGGAGAAGACGATTGTGCCTATCAACTTACTGAAATTGGTAAAGGTAACATGTTTGAGGGCTTGTTCTCAAACCCTTGACTTTGCAATCCTAATTTTTAGACCCCCATGTTATAGAAGATTTGAATAAACCCCTCCAAGAACCAATCAAATTTGATATTTAATCATAAAACGTCAGATGCATATAAATGTTTCAAAAATAAAGATTCTATGTCTTCAAAAAATTTTTAACATAAAACATTATATTCTATTTTTCTAAATAGTAACAAAAATAATAATATGGGGAACCCAAAAAGATATATTGGAACCCGCTGGGCACGTTAACATGGCTAGCAATTGTGAAAATTTAGATACATTGTGGATATTTGATTGTAATGCCACAGACACCATGACTTTTGAACTGTCCGACATAATTTCAAAATCTAAGCCCAAAATTAATCATATTAAACCTACCAATGGGGAAATAGTTCCCGTGGAGCGGGAACTATTGAAGTATCGCGCACATTAAAATTTTCAAATTGTCTTTATGTGCCTTCCTTGTCACATAAACTGTTATCCATTAGCCATGTGACAAAGGAATTAAACTACACAGTATTAATGCACCCGACCTTCTGTATCTTACAATATATAAGGACGAGAGCGATTTTTGGGCGTGACACTGAATGTCAATGATTGTACGATGTGGAAGAAGTGACACACATGGTACCGTGATGTTAGCCCACGAGACCATAAATATAGAAGCCTGGCTATGGCATATGAGACCAGGACACCCATCTCTAAGCTATTTGCATATTTTGTTTCCTAAATTATTTCCTTTGAATGAAACATTAAATTGTGAAACTTTGTCTTGGCCAAAAGCCATAGACATACTTAACCAAATAAAACAAGAGTTAATTCACCTTTTTCACTTATCCATTCAGACGTATGGGAACCATCAAAAGTTATTGGAGGGAAAAACTTTCGGTTTTTTTTGTCATATTTGTTGATGATTGCACCCGTATGTCATGGATTTATTTTCTAAAACATAAATATGAAGTTTTTGATTAAGTTTTTTATGTTTTATACCATGATACAAACACAATTTAAAATAGATATTCAAGTTCTTCGATCAGATAATTGTGGAGAATTTGTAAATGATTCCATGAGACAATTATGTCAGACAAAAGGAATAATTCACCAAACATCATGTTCCCACACTCCCGAACAAAACGGCATTGTTGAACGAAAAAATCATATTCTCTTAGAAATCAATCGAGCCCTCGGGATCGAATCCCAAGTTCCAAAATCCTTTTTGCCCAAAGCTCTTCTTAGTGCCACATACCTTATCAATCGGCTACCAACAAAATCTCTTGACCTAAAAACCCCTCTTCAAGCCCTTTCAAAATTCAACAAACTGTTATCATCCCTTACATTACAACCACGAATATTTGGGTGCTCTATTTTTTTCCACATACCTAAAATCAATCGGAGCAAACTTGACCCATGTGCAGAAAAATGTGTATTTGTAGGCTATGGTATCAACTAGAAAGGGTACCGGTGTTATAACTAAACAAAACGTCACATATACACTACCATGAACGGTGACTTCCTTGAAATTGAGTTCTTTTACACCTCTCTGCATAGTGGTGAGGGGGAGAGAGAGCATGACACACTAAGCTGGATAAAATGGGTTTCAAAATTGGCGTCATCATCTAACGAAATTAATAATAATACCCAAGATAAGTAACCAACCTCACAACAATCCAGTGGGACATTAGTCAGTATTCCTGACCTAAATGCTCATGTTCTAGCATTCGAAGTAAGTAATTCGATATCTTAAAATATAGCAGTTAAAGAAACTCATGAAAATCAAGAAAATATTGATAATGAGGTAAAGGTAGAACAAATAGTACAATATGAGCGCGAGCAGTCAATACAAGAAGAAACAAGATAAGAAAAAACGATCGAGAGATATGTCCTCCCCCAAAGAGTCAACAGAGGAATTCCAGCAAAACGATACTCTCCAGAAAAACAATCCAAAACCTCCAAATACCCTATTGCAAACATAGCCGAAGGAAACTTATCCAAAGAAGCCAAGTCCTTTACCTCTTACCTTTTAACTGAACAAATTCCAACTTTTATAGAACAGGCCCTGAAATCAAATAACTCGAAGGATGCAATAGATGCTGAAATGAAGGCGTTAATAAAAAACAACACATGGGAAAAATGTAATCTTCCTCAAGGAAAGAAACTAGTCAGATGTTGTTGGGTATTTACAATTAAACACAAACCAGACGTGACTATTGAAAGATATAAATCACGATTGGTGGCTAAAGGATACACTCAAACGTACGAGATTAACTACTTAGAAACATTCTCTCGACACAATCTGAGTCCTTTTCACGATCGGTGCAAATGAAGAATGCCTTCCTACATGGAGATTTAAAAGAAGAAGTCTACATGGAAGCTCCACCTGGATTCACAGGAAATTTTAAAGAAAAGGAAGTATGTCGGTTAAAGAAGTCCCTTTACTAACTTAAGCAATCTCCTCGAGCTTGGTTTGGGTGATTTACTCAAACAATGATGAAATATGGATACCAACAAAGCAACTCCGATCATACGTTATTCCTCAAACGAAAATGTAAACGTGTTAGTTGTTTAGCTATATATGTTGATGACATGATCATTACAGGTTATCGATGAAGAAGAAATGAAGAAATTGAAAGCAAACTTACTCACAAAGTTCGAAATGAATGATTTGGGAAAGCTTAAGCACTTTCTTGGAATTGAGGTACTTAGATCGAAATGAGGTATCTTTATATGCTAGAAGAAATACATTCTTGACTTACTTGCTGAGACATGAATGATTGATTGCAAGCCTGCTGATACACCTATAAGGGTGAACCATAAACTCCATATGGAAGAGGAAGATGAGTTAACAAACAAAGAAAGATACCAACGCCTCGTAGGTAACGCAATATACCTTTCACATACTCATCCTGATATCGCTTATGCAGTTAGAGTGGTTAGAAGTTTATGCACCAACCTCTTGTAGCACACATGGAAACAGTAATGAGGATCATCAGATACCTCAAAGGAACAGTTGCTATGGAGTTCTCTTTCAACAAAACAAACATCTGAAGGTCCAGTTATACATTGATGCAGACTGGGTGGGAGATAAAGACGACTCAAGATCGACATCAGGATACTTCACTCTTGTTAGTGGCAACTTGGTGACTTGGAGAAGAAAAAAGCAAAAACTAGTAGCTTTATCCAGCGCCGAAGCTGAATTCAGAGGGATTAGACGAGGCGTGGCAGAAGTCATATGGATCCATAAACTTTTGACTGAGATCGGGTTCCCTCCAACAAAAGCAAGTAAGATTACGTGTGATAACAAAGCCGCAATACAATATTCAGAGAATCCTGTCCAACACGATCGTACAAACACATAAAGGTTGACCAGAACATTATAAAAAAAATTGAAGGTGGAATTATACATTTATCGTTTGTCCGTCAGAGACTAATTAGCAGATATACTAGCAAAGGCTGCCAATGGAAGAATATTCAGTAATTGGCTTGGCAAGTTGAGTATTGAAGACCCTACTACTCAACTTGAATACTCAACTTGTGGGGGAATGTTAGAAAAAATAAATAAATGTTATAATACACAAAGACAAGATAATTACATCATTTCCTTGATTAAGAGATATCACAACTTTTGCCATCAAATAAAGGACCGTTGCAGCCCAAGATTAAGGAACCCGCAATCCTTTTATTGAAATTCCATTATTAGATTATATGTCGGTGTATTTATTTTAAATCCCTTTCCTCGTAAGCATAACAAACACAAGAAAATAAAAACAATCTTTGAATTCTATTTGATAATAATATATGTTTAACGTAATTTGATAAGATTAGTCATGTGCTTTGGTCTTTTAAAAATTAAAAAATTTTCATTTTTATAAAATGTAACATTTTAATTACAACAATTGGAGCATATATATCTTATTATTGAATAAATCACACAAAATATTGTTACCCAAAAAAAAAACATGAATCACCATAAATAAGTCTACGTACGTACCTTACAACTAAGACACAAACATAAGGTATCCATACTAGACACGACACTCATTTATTATATTTTGGTAGCATTTATGAACTCTTCATTACATTGCAGATCCATCATATATTCCGGCAATAAGCAAACTTCTACGTCCATGCTCCCGCTTCCTTCCCGGCCAGGATACATGGTCAATTTCCCATCTGCCTTGTTCGCGAACCCACTCCTAGCCGCAACCGCTTTCCCCAACCCAAATTCGCACCCGTACATGTCAAACCTTGGTGAACTCCCAATGTGTGTAGTGTTGGGATGAAATACTTTATTCAATTTGTTTACTATTGGGTTTCTATACCATGACTCAACCCACTTTTTCACTTCTGCATCGTCATAGTTTGTCACTGCTTCATGAATCTTCAACGCGGCCCATCCAAGCCCACGAGCCATTAGATCCCCAACAGTTGCGGTTCCCATAACTACGCCTACCGGACTACCAAAATAATCATCGGACAAAGGTGGGTTCACCCTACGCCGGTTACTAACAACAAGTCTACAAACCGTTTCACTGTTGTCTGGTTGGTGCCGAACTCGAGTTACACACCTCCACAAAAGTGCGGACACCGCCTGTAAACTCGATATCTTTTGTGTGTTGCATTCATCGTTTGCTATTGCTTTCAGTTTAGAGACTGCGGCCGAGGAGAAATGGAAGAATCTCTCCCTAACTTGCTGTTTTTCCGATCTTTCGATGAACTGATCATCTTGATGGGAAAATGGGAGCTTTGTGATAGGATCATATCCTTCAAGGATCCATCGTTTGAGTATAGGTGGACGCGATATGCTGATATATTCATTTTCGTCTTTAGATCTGAATACTTCACTCCAGGAAGCCATGAAATGCCAGAAAGACGTTCCATCTGCGAGAAGGTGGTTCACCGAGCCACCGATGAAGATTCCATCAGTAAGCTCGGTTACCTGAATGGATAGTAACGGGAGTGTATGACCATCATGGTTAATAGCGTCATTAAGGTCGAAGAATGAATGAACAACTGAAGGTACATTAGGGGACGTAAGGACGTCCGAGACAGTTACGTCGTCGTCCACAGTTGCGTGAATAAACTTGACTCCGGGGCTGTTTTCGGGGTCTATGTAGATGACATGGGAAGGTGGGTTATCTTGTTTTCGAGTGGCTAAGCGAGCAGCAAGAGGGTAGAAATGAGTGAGGGTGGCGGAAAGAGATCTGCGGAGGTCATCCAAGAAAGCAGTTACGGAGAAATCTTGATTCTCGGGTGGTTTTGTGAAAAGGAGACCTTTTTGGCTGTAGGTGACGTTGAGAAGGGTTAGCTCATAGGGGGTGAAGTATATGGGTTGTTTAGCATCTTGTGAGAGGTTGTGTTGTGGCTTGACGAAGCATTCGGATACACGCCTCACCTTCTGCGAAGTCATCCTAGTTTCCTTCCAAGGCTAGTACAAAATATATGACTGTTGATTACAATTGAAATTAGACAAAACAAAATTGAATAAAGACTTTTTTTTTTTTTTTTTTTTGAAACTTCAAATAAAGACTTGTTAAGGTTGGAATTTTTGTCAATTAATAATCAAAACAACAAACTCACTACCAACTAACAAAGATCAGATTTAATAGAACGTGCAAAAGAGAATTATCAAATCCACAATATACAACAAAATTCTATTCAATCAAAAATTGCAACCTATTTCATCCAATCATTAACCTGCAACCTAATCTTATTCGATCAAAATCATGTAACATAATTTATTCAATCATAAAACAACAATCATAAACCTGTAGCCTAGTTTTATTCAATCATATATAAGCATCAATCATTAACCAGTAACCTACTTTATTCAATCACAAGACTGCAACCTTTATTCAATCATAAACAAACAACAATCATTAACCTGTAGCCTAATTTATTCAATCATAAACAAACTACATTCATAAATCATAAACCTGTAGCCTAATTTATTCATTCATAAACAAACAACAACAATCATAAACCTGCAGCCTAATTCATTCATTCATAAATAAACAACAGCAATCATAAACCTATAGCCTAATTAATTCAATCATAAGCCTGCAACCTAAACTTATTGAATCATAAATAAAACAACAATCATAAACCAGTAGCCTAATTACATTGAACCATAAACCTGCAACCTAATTTTGAAAAAGCAATTGTTACCTACACATCTACAATTAACCAGATCTACAATAGAAAACAATAATATTATCCGGTCATTAAAAGCATACCTAGAGTTTGTATCAACTGTTTTACAAATCACAGATCTATCAATTAATCAAATCGTTTCCAATCTCGTAGCAAAAATACGAATCAACCTTAACATGTAATTAGTAATCTCATAAATTGAATCAACCGAATCACAGATCTATCTATCTATCTATTAATCAAAACGTTTACAATTAATTTTATAACAACAGCAAGCAGCGATCGTACGTGAAATATAATTGATCTAATAATTGAATAAAACGATTGAATGAATAACAGAAGAACGAAGCAAATAATTGATATTCAGAAGATAGATATATACCTTGAGAGAGAATTGAATGAAGGATTTGTTTTGTATTTGAGGTATGAATATAATATGAATTGAGAAGAGATAGGTATGAATAAAATAAATTATATTATAATAAACACTTTTAAATAATTTAAATCAAGAATAAATTAAGAAGGTTAACATGATGGTTTGCATCTAAAATAGATACCATATAAGTACCTTTAACTGTAACATCATTTACATATTTAATTAAAGTTAATTGCAGTTATGGTTCATATGGTGAAATCCAAAACGCAACTTTCAACCACATAGTGGCCATTTCGTAGATAAGGCCCTGTGATGGTCCTTTTATTGCAATTTGGGTTTTCCGTTAAATCTCTGTTAATGACTTCAATTAAACTAAAGGGTAAATCGATCTTTTTCACACATAAACCTAATATAATAATTATTATAACAACAACATCAAAACAAATGGTATGGGCAGAAACAATCCACAAAACCTCATCGTCTTCTTCAACCCCTCTTTAATCATCTATTCATCCACCAAGCTACCATTTTTACTCACAATTCTTTATCAAATCTTGCTTTTAGAACCATAATTTTAAGATCCACTCAATTCCGTAACCAAGTTTTTCATATTCCCAATAACCCACTTCAAATTAACCAAGGTTTGATGATGTCGACAACAAGGGTTCAATGAAGTCGACAGTAACCACCACCAAGCTCTTCTCCAGATATAAACACTCACATCCAAGTTCACCATCACCACATCCAGGCTCTTATCCGGCGAGTTCCAGGTTTCCGCAATGGGGATGCAGGTTCCATCGAGTTCTCGGCAACAAAACACCAGGTCATCAGCCTCTACATCGTCGGTGATGGAGATGTTCTTGACTGAAGCCCTAATCGTTTCTATAGTGACATTGAAGAAGATGCATAGAAACCAAGAGAAGGATGAGAGAGGGGTCACTCGGTCAGCGGTGATGGTGTCTTGTAGGACCAGCAGTGACAATACATTGCACCTGGTCAGTTCCTGGGCTTAGCCGAAGTCGAACAAGAATTCATCACTAGTGACTCGGTTACAGACGAGATTATTAAGCCTGCTACCAAACACACCCTTGAGATCCCTACTCCTGAGGTACTATTAAATGAGTCTGATTAAATTTTTGGTTTGTTTCATGTGATATTTTCAATAGAATTCATGCAAGATGTGTTTTTTAGATTCTTTTGATCAAAATGTGGATTTTATTAGAAGTGGGATTGTTGTGGAATATGATTTTGGTTGGATTCTATTAAATTATTTTGATAATCTTTGGGTTTTTCATGTAAGAATTTTGGTTTTTCAAGAAAGATTGCAACCTCAACCAATGAGCCGGTGATCAGTGGGGTTTTGGATAATGGAATTGGTACCAGGTATTGAACACGAACTCAGACTCGTTAATTTGGCTAACACCCAAACACGAATATTATTATTGAGAAACTTCACAAAACTCAATTACCTTATTACAATCTCTAAACCCCAAAGCACGGGTATTTATAATCTAACCTATCACAATTAGACTACAACTAGAATTGCTAAATAATATGATATAATAATTATACTAACAATTAAATCTAAGCACATTTAATTGTTTATAATTATCCACTCCTTAAATCTTGTTACTTATGACTGTTGATTACAATTGAAATTAGACAAAACAAAATTGAATAAAGACTTTTTTTTTTTTTTTTTTGAAACTTCAAATAAAGACTTGTTAAGGTTGGAATTTTTGTCATGTTTCAAAATTTGATCTTATCTATAGAACAGAGTAGCGGTGGAAGAATTATATTGTGTGGCTTTGTTTCAAGTGCAGATTATGCATAAATGCACATTTGGCTTTTTCCGCTTTGGAAAAGAAATTTCTAAGAAAAACATAAAACCTAAATCGTACCGAAAATATTTAATATATTTACTTTTATGTTTTTATTTATTTTTAAGATATTTGAATTTGATTTTATTTAAAGAGTTAACTATAGTTATAGTTTATGTGTTGACACTCAAAACGTAGATTTCAATCCTGTGGTGGCCATAAGTCCCCTATGGTGGTCATTTTTTGAAATTTGCTTAGATTTAATTGTTAGTATAATTATTATGTCATATTATTTAGCAATTCTAGTTGTAGTCTAATTGTGATAGGTTAGATTATAAATACCCGTGCTTTGGGGTTTAGAGATTGTAATAAGGTAATTGAGTTTTGTGAAGTTTCTCAATAATAATATTCGTGTTTAGGTGTTAGCCAAATTAACGAGTCTGAGTTCGTGTTCAATACCTGGTACCAATTCCATTATCCAAAACCCCACTGATCACCGGCTCATTGGTTGAGGTTGCAATCTTTCTTGAAAAACCAAAATTCTTACAAGAAAAACCCAAAGATTATCAAAATAATTTAATAGAATCCAACCAAAATCATATTCCACAACAATCCCACTTCTAATAAAATCCACATTTTGATCAAAAGAATCTAAAAAACACATCTTGCATGAATTCTATTGAAAATATCACATGAAACAAACCAAAAATTTAATCAGACTCATTTAATAGTACCTCAGGAGTAGGGATCTCAAGGGTGTGTTTGGTAGCAGGCTTAATAATCTCGTCTGTAACCGAGTCACTAGTGATAAATTCTTGTTCGACTTCTCGGCTAAGCCCAGGAACTGACCAGGTGCAATGTATTGTCGTCACTGCCGGTCCTACAAGACACCATCACCGCTGACCGAGTGACCCCTCTCTCATCCTTCTCTTGGTTTCTATGCATCTTCTTCAATGTCACTATAGAAACGATTAGGGCTTCAATCAAGAACATCTCCATCACCGACGATGTAGAGGCTGATGACCTGGTGTTTTGTTGCCGAGAACTCGATGGAACCTGCATCCCCATTGCGGAAACCTGGAACTCGCCGGATAAGAGCCTGGATGTGGTGATGGTGAACTTGGATGTGAGTGTTTATATCTGGAGAAGAGCTTGGTGGTGGTTACTGTCGACTTCATTGAACCCTTGTTGTCGACATCATCAAACCTTGGTTAATTTGAAGTGGGTTATTGGGAATTTGAAAAACTTGGTATCGGAATTGAGTGGATCTTAAAATTATGGTTCTAAAAGCAAGATTTGTTGAAGAATTGTGAGTAAAAATGGTAGCTTGGTGGATGAATAGATGATTAAAGAGGATGATTAAAGAGGGGTTGAAGAAGACGATGAGGTTTTGTGGATTGTTTCTGACCATACCATTTGTTTTGATGTTGTTGTTATAATAATTATTATATTAGGTTTATGTGTGAAAAGATCGATTTACCCTTTAGTTTAATTGAAGTCATTAACAGAGATTTAACGGAAAACCCAAATTGCAATAAAAGGACCATCACAGGGCCTTATCTGCGAAATGGCCACTATGTGGTTGAAAGTTGCGTTTTGGATTTCACCATATAAACCATAACTGCAATTAACTTTAATTAAATATGTAAATGATGTTACAGTTAAAGGTACTTATATGGTATCTATTTTAGATGCAAACCATCATGTTAACCTTCTTAATTTATTCTTGATTTAAATTATTTAAAAGTGTTTATTAACGTATTGATGGTTAGTTTTGATCCTGGAAATTGTTGTTTTGAAAGAAAGTGATTGTTGAAAAGTGTTTCGTAAAAGAGTGAAAAACTATGTTGTATATCCACGTAGTTTATTTCGGTATGAAAATTTAGTATGATAATATTATTATATATTAGAGCATCCACATAAGGCTACATGCCCCGAGGTCCGATCCGATGTGGCAGCTGACAGACGTAGAGGGAGCCAGACGCCACCGTTGTGGAACATTGAGGAGTGTTGCATGTCCGACTCTGCAAACCTGCAACGTACATGGAGCTTGGGCCCCGCTCTCTCATACAAGCCTACATATTCTCATTTCATCCAAATTCTTCAAAGTGAAATCGAAATACAGTCTGAGCCATCTTCGACTCCACTACAATTTGATTTAAGGGTAGATCGATTTATGTTCTCCGGTGACGGGTTTAACTCAATCAATTTTCCGGTGAGAAGTCGACGAGTTAAAGCTTCAGATCTGCAATGAAAAGGGTAAAGGAGTGGTGCACGGTTTCTCTTGATGATGATTAGGAGATATAAACATTAATATATTAAAATATTATAAATGTATAGTTGTATTCGATTAAATATAAAAATCAATTTATTATAAAAGTATTATTATTTTATTATTTATAACGTTTAATATATTATTGAAATATTTTTATTTGATTAAATATACAGTGATAGGTGATGATGTGTCAGTTTGTGAATGTTTGTTGTTGTGGAAGAAAGTGTGAGTTTTTGTTATAAAAGTTTGAAATCTAATGTGACGATGATGTGGCAGTTTATTGTTGTGGATGCTCTTATAGGTTATTTGCCTTTGATGTAGTTTAAAATATACATATTATTATATAAATAGTACATGCATTTTTAAATTCGTTTTGGGTTGACTTTTATATAATATTACTTCTAAGAGGTTTATATGATATGCTTGACGGTTTTTAGAATTAATGATTTAGAATAGAGTATTTTTATTAAACTTGAGAGAATAATTAAATAATAATTATTATTATAGGCTAACTCACGTTTACATGAAGTGTAATAATAATAATAATAATGATAAATGATTTGTTTTCTGTTTGGACAAGAAAAGAAAACAATATTATAATGATATAAATCTAAATTGATTGAATTGACAATAAATTGTGGAGCCGCAAACTGCGGTTTATGTTGTGGGCCTTGGCAGCTAATAATACAAAGGAAGTATGGCACAATGATAGAAGCCATCATCGACAAAGTAAATGGACTTAGAAGAGTTGTGGCTAGAGTTAATTTAAAAGAAAACATGTGCACCAAAGTAATTTATGGGCTTAGAATTGTTGGGCTGATGACGGTGCAAAAATATATATAGTAAGCAGATTGTGACGCAAGAGAGGAGGAGGGTAACCCTATGGCAAGAAGGAGGGTTCGACCAGGAGGATTGAAAAAGAGAATTCAACCGCAAGAAAGAGAGAAATCACAAGAAAGAGCTTTGGTTTGAGCCGAGATCGTTTGGGTTCAACACCTACTCAATCAAGCATCTTAATTGTTCGTTTGAAATTATTATTCTAATCATGAGCTTGGTTGTTAAACTTAATTATTTTTGTGTCTTTGATTTTAAGATGCTAGGCTAAACTTATTAGACTGCCTAGGCCTGTGATGAACGATTGTTTGAAGTTTTATTTTATTTGGAATTTGCTTTTC
>NW_027502194.1:0-56930 GCF_021521415.1 Bidens hawaiensis
ACGAATGGTATGATCATCTTATCTTAACATATTATCATCATATTATACCTGATATCTGCTCTAGCAATCTCTAATATACATTTATATTTAAAGAGCAACCTAGTCTGATTCTCACGCCGGAGGGTGGTCACAAAGAGGAACCCCCCCCCCTTCTCAGTGACGAGCTCACGGTGTCTGTTTTGCAGGTTATCAGAAGAACCATCTTTTCTGGGTCTAACCCCTCGTGGGAAACAGCTATCTAACCCCCAGGTTACCAGTAATCTGCCCGGGGTCCGGTTAGTGTTTCTTCATTGGCGCCATCCGTGCATAAAAGCTAGAACTTCATTTTTCTAAGTTTTTCAAACTTCTGGAAAGATGGTTAACGTTACTCCGGTCCTAAGGCCAACGAGTTACCAGGAAGCACCGGTAACCACAACCCCAGCTACTGGGGGGAACACCGGCGAGCACATAAATTTTACGAACACTACCCCAGTTACCCAAGCTGGGGCAAGTGCAGTAAACAACCATCCCCTGGGATTCAATAATACCCAGGTGGAAAGACAGCAGACGAGACTCCCCCGCCAAACACTTGAACAAGTTAAAGCATGGGCGGAGGCACGTCCGAAGGAATTCCAAGCTGAGTTGGACGAACGCTTACATTCCGTCCAACAAGCTGACGAATTTGGAAGCACTCGCCAATAGCTCAACATGAGCAGTGAGTGCGAGTCCTCGGACGATGATCAGGAGGAATCCGACACCGACGCAAACCCTCGCCTTAGGGCGAAAGGGAAGCGTAAGGAAACGGACTTCCAAACGAGAAGGAATTTCGGAGAAACCTTCAAATAAAGAAACGTGGGGGGAAGCCCACGTGACTTCTCCAAAACCTTCAGACCAACTGCTGCAAAAGCGGGAACATCCAAGTTTGCAAGGGACATTGCGGAAGCAATCGCCCCAAAAAGTACCAAGCAGATGCCCAACATCGGCACCTATGATGGTATATCCGACCCAGATGATCACCTGAACAGATTCATAGCGGGGGCAACCGTCAGCAACTGGACGGAACCCACGTGGTGTTATATGTTCCAGATGACACTGGTTGGAGCGGCCAGAGCGTGGTTTGACCGTTTACCGGTCCACCACATATATGATTGGGCGGACTTCCAACACAAGTTCAGCCAACACTTCAGTCAACAGAGGAAGTATATTGAAGAACAGTGGACGATCCTCAACTGCGTTAGAGATAAGGATGAACCTTTACTAGACTTCATCACTCGCTTTAACTCAAAAAAGCTGAGTCTGGGGGTTATAAGCGAAGACCTTGTTCGCAGCCGCTTTCATCCAGGTCGCCGAATACCCAGAACTTATCCGCACGTTGACGGGCAAAGACGGCATGCCACCCACATGGGATGCCATCATGACGGCAGCCAAGCGCTTTGCCGAAACGGAGAAGCAACTGGGTGAGAATCTGCCCCAGACTACAAACTTCTACACGCAGAGGACTAGAGAAAACAGCGTCCAGTCCGCCTGGCAAAACAAAAGGAGGAAGCCAAGCATATGGCAGTCAAGGGTAAACTTTGACACCTCATCCAGCTCTCGCTCCCTATTAGGCGAAAGGATAATACACACCCATCAGGCCAACACACCAGGTGGACGCCCCTCACCAAAAGCGTCACGGAGATATTTGCCACTGAGAAACTCCCATGGCCAAAAGCTCCAAAGGTCCGACAACGACCTGACGCGGACCAGAGCAAATACTGTGACTTCCACGACACAAAGGGTCACACCACTGAGAAGTGTTCAGCTCTGAGGAATATTATCGAAACATTCGTCAAGGAAGGCAAACTTACACACCTGGTGGCATCAATCAGGAATAGAGGGCAGAATGACAACCGATACAAAAGCAACGGACAAAAGCCCGTTGACATCAGCATTCACATGGTTCGTGGTAACATCAGAGGAAGAAAAAGACAGACGACAGAACCATGCGCATGGAAAGAAGCTGAGGTGCGCTTCCCGCGAGTGCCAGGAGGACCCAGCAAAGAAGGCCCTATCGTTATCAAAAGCCAGCTGGGGCACTACATCACTTCCCGCACTCTTGTTGACAACGGTGCCTCGTCAACAGTTATGTGCAGGCAGTTCTTCGACAAGTTAGATGATGAAGACAAGGAACGCTTGGAAACGGTCTACGCCTCGATGGAAGGGTTCGAAGGCAGCACAAACACCCCCCTGGGCATCCTATCTTTCCCCGTCACTCTCACAGACGGAAAACTCTCCCGCACAGAGGATGTGGACTTTGTCGTAATGAGGAAGCCACACCACACGTACGACATTCTCTTCGGGAGAGACGGGATGGCAAGATTCAACGCCGTAGTATCTTCAGTCCACGGCATGATGGGATGGCCAACAGCTGAAGGCGTGGCGATGGTCACCGGTATTCCCCAGGTATGCATCGCATCTGTCTCATCAACACCCAAACCAAAGATGGCTAAACCCACCATCACCGAACCAGAAGAATGGGCTTTTAATGGAAAATACCCCGACCAGGCGGTTACCATTGGCCCAACAATAACTGATCCTACGCGCACATTACTCAAACGCTTACTACAAAAAAACGCTGACATCTTCGCATGGAAACCAGCAGACATGACTGGTGTACCTCAAAGTAAAGCAGAGCATAAGCTCAAGTGTGACCAGGCTTCTACGCCGGTCATACAAAAGCGTAGAGTAATGGGGGCGGAACAAGCTAACGCGTGTAGAACCCAAGTCAAGGAACTCCTTGACGCGGGCATCGTACGCGTTAGCAGATATCAAACTTGGGTTGCAAATCCCGTTATGGTACCAAAGTCTAACAAGCAATGGCGCATGTGCATAGATTTCAAAGACTTGAACAAAGCATGCCCCAAAGATTGTTACCCGTTACCCGAAATTGATCTTAAGGTAGATTCGTTATCACCGTTTCGCCTTAAATGCTTCCTTGATGCGTATAAAGGATACCATCAAATCCACATGGCCGTTGACGATCAGGACAAAACCGCATTTCGGACGCCCGATGACACATTCTGTTATCAAATGATGCCATTCGGACTTAAGAATGCCGGGTCCACATACCAGCGCCTGATGGACAAAGAGTTTCATGCCCAAATTGGGAGAAACTTGGAAGTAGACATGGATGACCTGGTCATTAAAAGCCTTAACCCAGAAGCGATGTTGAAAGACATCGAAGAAACATTCAACACACTCAGAAGGATAAACATGAAGCTCAACCCGAGCAAGTGTTCCTTTGGGATGGAAGAAGGGAAGTTCTTAGGAGTCATCGTTACAAAAGATGGCTTCAGAGCGAACCCTGAAAAGGTCGAAGCCATTATTAAAATGGAATCACCTACCACCATCAAACAAGCTCAGACACTGAACGGACGCCTAGTTGCACTTAACCGCTTCTTGGCAAATCATGCGGATAGGTCATTCCCATTCGTGTCGACGCTGAGAAACTGTCTAAAGAAAACGCACTTCCGCTGGACACCAGAAGCGGAAGCAGCTTTTCAGGAAATTCGGTCACGTTTGATCGAACTCCCAACGCTCACAGCACCAGAGGCGGGAGAGGAATTAATCCTATACCTCTCCGCCACAGATAGAGCGACCGGGGCCGTCCTGTTAGTCGAGCGAAAAGGCATCCAGATGCCAATTTACTATGTTAGCCATCTCCTAACAGACGTCGAAACTCGGTACTCTACCCTGGAAAAATTAGTCTTAGCACTTGTACAGGCTTCACGCAGGCTAAGACGATATTTCCAAGGTCACCCAATTACTATTCTCACCAACTTCAAACTCGCAAACGTTTTAGGCAAACCCGAACTTTCGGGACGCCTAGCCAAATGGGCAATAGAATTGGGAGAATACGCGATAAAATACAAGCCAAGGCCAGCTATAAAAGGCCAGGTCTTGGCCGACTTTATTGCCGAAGTCCCCGCATCGCGGGAGAAAGAGTGCCAGGACGAGGCTCAGCCCTCTCCAGCACTAGACATCGATGAAGTCTGGCGACTTTACACCGATGGAGCGGCCAGCAGCGAGGGCTCAGGCGCAGGGTTAAAACTTACCAACCCAACAGGCCAAGAATACACTTACGCTATTCGACTAGACTTTCCGAGTACGAATAACGAAGCTGAGTATGAAGCATTCTTGGCCGGGTTAAGGATTGCGCGTAAAATGGGAGTAAAGAACTTGGAAGCCCATGTGGATTCCATGTTAGTTGCCAATCAGATAAACGGGACGTACACGGCCGTGAACGACACAATGGCCCTGTACCTCGCTCAAGCAAAAACCCTCATGCGCGATTTTAATGATTGTAAAGTCATACACGTCAAGCGTAGCGAAAACAAATCTGCGGATGCGTTAAGCAAGCTTGCGTCATTAGCTTTCACTCACTTGGGAAAAGACATCCGCATTGAACTGCTTGGAGCACCATCAGTCCCGCACAAGGAAGTCTGTGTCATCCAAACCGGCACAGAAACGTGGATGACACCAATAGTAAATTACCTTGCGGCGGGCATGCTACCAGAGTCAAAAACAAAGGCAAGAAAACTACGCTGTAAAGCACTGAACTATCAACTCATCGATGACATCCTTTACAGACGTAACTTTCTTGGCCCCCTCCTCAGATGCGTCGACGACCAAGATGCCAACTACCTCCTAAGGGATGTACACGAAGGCATCTGTGGGATACATGCAGGTCCACGCGCAGTTGTAGCTAAGCTAAACAACGCGGGATACTTTTAGCCGGGGATGCATACGGATGCGCTGGCGTACATCAGAAAGTGCAGGTCTTGTCAGCTCTACGCACCCAACACGCATCGCCCGAAGAATGAACTTGTTCCAGTCACCTCTGCATGGCCATTTCAGAAATGGGCCATCGACGTGACAGGCCCATTTCCCATAGCGGCAGGGAACGTCCAGTTTCTAGTGGTCGCCATCGACTACTTCACCAAGTGGATAGAAGCAAAACCATTAGCCCAAACGACCGCAAAACATATCAAGAAATTCATTTGGGAATTTATCATTTGTCGTTTCGGGCTCCCACAGAATTTGGTGAGCGATAACGGCACCAACTTTGCTGACAAGAAGCTACAACAGTGGCTTAAAGAACTTCAAATCACCCACACCTTTACCTCGGTGGCGCACCCGCAGGGTAATGGTGAGGTGGAAAGAGCAAATAGGAGTATCGTCGACGGCATAAAGAGAAGACTATTGAAACACAGATCTGGCTGGGTGGACGAAGTTCCACACGTACTTTGGGCACACAGAACGATGAAAAAGGCAAGTACGGGAGAAACCCCGTTCAGCCTCACTTATGGCACTGAAGCTATGGTCCCGGTCGAAATTGGTTTACCCTCACCAAGGGTCATGATTCAACCAGAGGACAATAATGCGGAAAGACGGTTAGACCTCATGCTAACCGAAGAACGTAGAGACTTAGCCGCAATGCGTGAAGAGAACTACAAACGACAAATGCAAAAGTACTACAACACGCGGGTAAAACTCTGCAACTTCAATGAAGGAGACTACATATTGCGTAACAACGAGGCTTCGAACCAAGATCGCCCAGGTAAGCTGACTCCTGTCTGGGAGGGTCCGTACGTTATCAAACAAGTGCTGGGAAAGGGCGCATACCGGCTCGAAAGGCTCGATGGCACTCCCGTCCCAAGAACATGGAACGGAGCTCAATTACGCAAGTGTTACATGTAGATCAATTCCAAATTTGTAAAAGGCCCAGAGCCACTTTTAATGGAAATGATTCTCTTTAGAACATTGACGCTGATGATTTTTTACTTGTAAACTTTCCACACGGATATGCCGGTCTTCACCGCATAATTACGAGGAAAGTCATTGCGTGGGGAAGGCGGCAAAACCCGCATAAACCCAAAAACGGCAAACCTTCACGCAGGTCAGTTGAAGGGGAAAAGTTCAGTCATCCCACTAAATGAAAGTGCAGGTCTTTCCGCATGAATCATGATAAAGGAAACTGAACACTAACCTATTGACAACCGCACGTCGAACGGTTAAATTATTCAAAACAGAGAATCTCAACAAAAGGATGAGGAAAACCTACACGCAGGTCAGGTATAGGTAAAGTTTAGCCATCCTACTAAGTTCAAGTGACGGTCCTACCCGCACAATCACGAAAGGAAGCAAAACTTCACACCTATTCTGTCACGTTCAAAGGTTAACTTATCCAAAACACTGGGAAAATTGCTAAAATAAACTAAAATATGCATGCGCAATTCATATAACGTTTATAACGCAAGTCTCAAAGATTCAAAAGTAAGCGGGAATATACCCCTTACCTTGGCAACCGTAACTATAAGACGGGTGCGGGTACAGTGTTAAGGCAAAACCCTTCACATACCTAGCACCTGCAGGGAATTGACGCCAGGAATACATCGGCAACCAAGTAACTATAAGACGGGTGCGGGTACAGTGTTAAGGCAAAACCCTTCACATGCCTAGCACCGGCAGGGAATTGACGCCAGGAATACCTCGGCAACCAAATAACCATAAGACGGGTGCGGGTACAGTGTTAAGGCAAAACCCTTCACGTACCTAGCACCTGCAGGGAATTGACGCCAGGAATACCCTGGGAGTAAAGTAACTATAAGACGGTTGCGGGTACAGTGTCAAGGCGAAACCCTTCACATACCTAGCACTCCGCAGGGAAATGAAACCAAGAAGGATCTTCTGGGCCATGCTTGCGCACACGGGAATAACATCCCCGCATAGCGGGAACGTCGAGAACTAGATTGTTTGAAACTTCAAGATGGAATTGGTGGTTTTAACATAATTGATCACTATGTTCAAAACTACCAAAACCTCATGGAGAATCTACATAAGAGGTACTCAACGCTCCTGACTTGCGAGGAGGTTACAGACCTACCCGCATCATACCCAAAGATCAAGCAGAACAGTGGGAAATTCTGCGTGACATTAGGACTTCCGTGGGAAGAATCCCCATGGAAAACCTTAAAACTAAACCCTTTTCAAAAACCCTTTGCTTAAGTCTAAAAGTTCACCTCACTTTATTAAACATTCATGAGAAGAACATTGGACTGGGGGGACTTGAAGAGGTAGGTCCCAGCAGAGCCCAGTTGGACCCACAGACTCACCTTGAAAAGGGACGTCTGCGCAGTTCAAGCCGCAAGACTCCTTAACGGACGTCTGCGCGGTTGAACCCGCAAGACTAAACTAAAGGAACGTCTGCGCAGAAACCAACTGGATCAGCAGGACCCACCACGCTCAGAGACGTGACGTCCTCACGTGCGGTACGAAAGCTGTTCCCGCAGGAAACGCCTACCAATGGTTTTCAGGTACTCCGCCTGTTCCCGTAGTTACGGATACCGGCCATCAGGGAAGGCCACCCGCGCAGCATGGCTACACGCACAAGGCTTAACTCTCATAATAATTCAGCAGTCACCTGAAGAAGGAATGAGCAAGCCGGGAACATTCCCGCACAAAGGCGGGAGGGGGAATACTCCCGCCCAAATGAGCCAGTCCGTACGATACTGAGGATCTTTTACTGTACCTGACGAGGTATGGGCAAAAGATCTGTCCAAAGATACGACAGCTCATTGACAACAGTATGGCGAGCAGCGTGCTCCTGTACTGTATGTCACTATTAGCCGCTACCTACTCACCAACTCCTGACATACCACGTGCCTAGCCTGTAGTTGGTGAAAAAGGAATAGTACACGGCAGGCCTGGTCACTATCAGCCGCTGCCTACTCACCAACTACCAGCAGGGCACGTTCGTAGGCCACTGTTGGTTGAACAGGAATACTATTCAGCAGGCCACACCTCATTGGAAACCTACCTCCGGCTATAAATACCACGAATGGTATGATCATCTTATCTTAACATATTATCATCATATTATACCTGATATCTGCTCTAGCAATCTCTTAATATACATTTATATTTAAAGAGCAACCTAGTCTGATTCTCACGCCGGAGGGTGGTCACAAGGAGGAACCCCCCCCCCCCTTCTCAGTGACGAGCTCACGGTGTCTGTTTTGCAGGTTATCAGAAGAACCATCTTTTCTGGGTCTAACCCCTCGTGGGAAATAGCTATCTAACCCCCAGGTTACCAGTAATCTGCCCGGGGTCCGGTTAGTGTTTCTTCAATATCAATATCCAGGTAAACCTAGAAAAATATGTGCGGCGCTGATCTGGCCAAAATAGACCAATTTGAAAAGATATTAATTTGGTTCTGGTTGATATGGGTGGTGGCCTGTATGGGCTCTGATTTAAATGAGCCACTCTAAAAAAAGAAGGAAAGTATCAAAAACAAGTTCGCCACTATTAATGATGATCGTGGTGATGAAACGATGGTAGTGGCGGACGCGGCACGTGTGGTAGCATCAAAGGGTCAATGGTGGTTGGTGGAGGTGACGGTGATGGTAGTGGCCGAACGTAGAACAGTAATTCTAGATTTGTGTAATCCAAAATTGACCAGTTAATAAAGTTTGGTAGGCCCAAAACGACCAACCGAATAATTTGAGGTGACCAAAGTGAGCCCATATATAATTCATTTTTGCCAAAATAAACCAAATTTTTATGAATTGGTCATGAATGAGGGATGATATGTATCCTACCAAAAAATACCATTACCAAAAAACGAATAAAATTATAAACTTAATAGCATAGCAATTTAATTGGTTCGGTACCGATGGTACCATCAAAAATTCCAAAACTGAATGGCATCGATATAAAAACATGAAGTACGAATACCGGTATCGGTGCTAATTGTGTTCGGTATGTGGTACGATCAACTATCCCCCGTAACAGCAAATGATGCCAGCTTGGTTAATTAGATTCCTATTCACAGCACAATTATTGTTAAATAGGGTTCATCCGGATAGCACATATGACTCTTGGATGTTTGTACCAAACTGCCAATAACGCATGTGTTTCAGATGGTAGTTTATGTTTATGGACAACAAACAATACTTGAAACATAAGGTTAAATTGTTTAACCAATTTGTAAATGTTCTTTAAATGGTTTAGATCGTGTTAAGAACATTTAGTGTTTGATATTTAGTTTATTATGATCTTTAGGGCGTAGCCCCTAATGAACTGGGGTTCCAAAGGAGCAGCGCCCTTAGTAACAGGTCCAGGGCAGCAACCCTGGGTGGTTTTCATGTGCCACACATTAAAACCTTAAGTCTAAAATGTGCGGATTCTAAGACAATTAGGGAATTCAAAAACAAAAAATTGCCTATGTAGTTTTTTAACCCTAATATCCGAAAAACAACTATTCGATCATTTGGTCCATTCGTTGGTTCCTTTTCACTGCAAAATCACATATGAAATTCTCTTCTCATCCGAGTTTTATCCGATCGTCTTATTTGGTGAACCGCCAAATTGTTACAATCTGAATGTGCTACACGACTCTCAAATAATAATCCGAAATTCCCCAACATTTAATTCAATTTAATTATGCGGATATGGTTAAATGAATGACAATTTCATGTTGATATAAGTATAAAAAAATGGTGACTACGTTAGTCTAAATAACTGAAGTAAACTTGAGAGAGAGTGAAAGCGTGTGAAAAATCATACAATAGATTCCCGCAATAAACCTCATATAGAGAGGAAGACATCAAAATTTCTAGCAGTTTCTCAAAAACAAAATTAGTAACACGAATTGTTGGCAAACATCCAAAACATCTATTGTTATTAAGAAACTTTCTTAAAACTCAAATTCAATAGATCGATCATGGTGTGAAAACCTAGGAACCATTTAATTTTAAATATAAATTTCATTATGATCATGATAACTAAAGACAAAGTTTTGGAGACACAATTAGGGTTTTTGACAAGGACCGATTCGAGATGGTCAATCTTTCGTTTTAGCCTTTTTTAATAGGCAAACATTCTCAAGAAATTAGAGAAAAAGTGAACAAGACATTGCTATCAATTTTCAATATTTTTCATTCCTACTAAAAACAAATACAAACAAACTATAAATAGTTATGCAAACCACTTAACCATTACTCCAAATAAACTAACCACTATGAATATTATACTACCCACTATTAACTCGTAGAGCCATAACCATATGACTAAAATAAAGTAGTAAATAAAAAACTAATAATTAAATTAATACATGCAGACATCAATACTCCTGCCCTAAAAAACGTCCTTGTCCTCAAGGACGGGCATATTCTTGTCCCATGGCGGTCGCCATCCGACTCTTCCAACGGAATTCGGTGCGGTCTCAACACGTCGCCATGGTGGCCGCCACTCGCGTATCTCCGTAGAATTGTGAACCGGAGTAAATCTTGTAGAGAACTTCGTAGCTGTCATATGAACATGAGCCTTTGGTACACCCTTGGTAGTAGTGATGGTTACGACATTAACCTTTGGAGGTAGATTACAAATGGGAACCTGCTTCTTATATATTTTCTTCATCGTCTTAGGCTTGGCTATGATATGTGTGGAAGAGGGTCTTGAAGCCGGTGCTATAGATAACACAAAAGGTGATTTGGGTTTGTTGGTACAGAGCGGTACAAGGGTTGGATTTGTTCTTGTGGTTCCGAAATTGGGGTTAGATTAGGCGTTGTGGTGTTGTACGTAGGTGGTGGTGTTGCGGGTCAGTAATGTTGCGGTGGTTACAATGTTGGTTGATGTGGTATAAATTATATATAAATTCAATATATAATTCCTACACTTTTAAGTTTAATTGAGCCAAATTTTTATTGAATATTATTCTAAATTGTTTCATATGTGGGATTTTAAGGTTTTTTGAGACAACGAGCTAAATACAATGTTTTTGCTAAATTTGTAACCGACTGAATTTGTGAACGATATTGTTATTAATATTACTATTATTGTCGGTCTCTTCTATGATTTGCATTAATGTTAATAAAGTTATTATCTTAACTTGATCGTAACTTGTTTTTAAATAAGAAGTAATATTAATTTTATATGATGATATTTCAATTTATGGAGGGCTACATATTAGCATGAACTTATTTACATTTTGTAGTACATCAACATATTTTGTAGTACACCAACATAAGGATTTAAGCAAGGTTGGGCCACCAGTTATTTGGAAAAAGTGAAAGGCCAAGAAGGGATTAAAAAGATCATGGCATGATTATACAATTACGTGGGTTTGGTCTACGGTGTTTTATTACTCGCCCATTAAATAAAAATAACCTAGAAAGGTGAAGTCGGTTGTGGTTTTTGGAATAAAAGGAACAAGAACCCTACAACCAGAAAGGGGGAAGAATTTTATTTTTGAATCAGGGGTTTTGTTAATTTTTTTTTTGTTGGCTGGATATATTGGATTTGGGGTTTAATACATAATAAGATATATCCCATATTGGTTGGAAGCAGCAAGAAAGTCAACGCGATAGGGGAATTTTGGAAGCATACAACAGTGGCGTTGGGACAACAATAAAGGACCTCACAAATAGATTTGAGACGACAAGATTGGAGCATTCGTCGGTTCGTTAATCATTCGGTTTCGATCTTTGATTGTGAATTCTTTATTCCATAATTGTTAGACATGCGTTTTACTATTAAAATAGTTTTGTTTTCTTTTATTATTATGATTAGCTAAACTATTTGCACTACCTATGTTTTGATGATTATTGACATTGTTTGATGGTCTATTTTTTTTGATTGATCACATAACGTATTATTATTGAAAGACTTTATTTTATTCGATCTTTGATGTGTTAAAATATTTCTTTTATATAATTATTGCTTGATATTCCGCGTTTGACTTTGATTGATTGATTATGTGACGTTCGATTAGGGTTCTACGTTTAGGTCATAGACTTAGTGTTTTTGATCTTGTCATGGTTAGTACTACCATAGGAATCTTGAGTGCGATTAATTATTAAAATTCAATAGGTTCACCTTCCTTGAGACCGAGAGGTAATAGGGAGTCAGTTTGTCTCGTATCTTTATTCGGTTAGGTTAGAATTGCGCGAGAGCGAGTTTTGGTCTTGTCCGGTTAGGGTTTGCGTGCAAACGTGTCTTAAATCGAGTTAGATATTGTTACCCCTTTATCCCTTTAATTTCTAGTACCAATTTTAAGCGAGTTTTATGTCGTTGAGTCCGAGAGGAGATGCGGCATTAGGGTACCTTAGTAATCTTTCTCCCGATGCATTTATTCAATCTTCATAGATTTGTGAGGGTTAGTTGGTGAGACCGAGAGGTTATCAAGTGAACTTTAATGAGCCTTAGTTGATTATTTTAAGGTCCCGATGTCCTGTGATTAGTTAATTCCATTAGTCGTTGAACTGTCAGTAGGATTCTTGCCTAGGTAGTTGTTTCTCCATATTTGTTAAAACCTCGTTAAATCCCGATAAGTTTTCTTGTTTGTTTCGTTAAGTTAAGTAAGTTAGTTAAATTGTTTAAAATAAAACCTAAAATAAAATCAATTAAATATTATTATGTAGGACTTGGATTAAGGTTTATAATCTGGCCGTTCTCACGTATCTTCGAGTTCGATATCCGGACTTTCCTTTTCATTTATATACGCGACCGGTACACTTACCGTTTGTGTGAAATAGGATAGGTTGTTTGGTTTTTAAAGCTTAGTTGTGATTCGTGTTTTATATATATATATATATATATATATATATTCGCACATCAAGTGTTTGGCGCCGTTGCCGGGGACACAGTTTGAGGCGATTAGAGAATGACCCGAGTTTGGGGACTTACCTGTTTTCTGTTTACTTTCTTATTTGTTTTTAGTTTAATTTTAGCATAGTTAATTTTTAGTTTTTCCTTTTAGTCGTATGTGTCGTGCCCTCTCAGAAGGACCGCTGAAGCTTGAAACGTCTGACAATACTTAGAAAGTTGAGCCTGAGAGAGAGCGTTCTGTTTCACCGACATGTTCTGATTCCTCTTCTTCTTCTTCTTTTGTTTGTTCTGCATCTTCTAGGGATAGGAACATGGGTGACCAACCGCCTAGGAGAGTAGTAGCTGGCTGCCAATTCCGAATCCTCATTCAAGCATCACTTTACTGAACGGTGTCGTCGCTGGCAACTGGTCCATTCCTGCCCACGTCATGCAACTCATTAAGACCGCGCTCCAATTCCAAGGGCTAGAGAGCAAAGATCCTTCAAACCACATCAACATGTTTGTTCAAATCTGCGAAACTTTAAATATCGGCAACATGAACGATGAAGCCATCGATATCCGTCTTGTTCCCTTCTCACTTGCCGGCAAAGCCTATAAATGGCTTAAGTCACTACCTGTTGTATCCATCACCACTTGGGCGGGCCTTCAAGAGAAACTTATGACCAAATTCTTTCAACCATCTAAATCCACTCGACTCCATGAGGAGATTTGTTCCTTCAGCATGAGGTCCGACGAGTCTTTCGAGGAAGTTTGGGAAAGATTCAAGGACCTCCTTCTTAGTTGTCATCATCATGGTTTAGATAAGTGGATGCTCATCGAGAAATTCTACGATGGAGCCACTCAGCACGTGAGAGAGATGTTGAACCAAACTGCTAATGGGAACCTCCTTAAGAACAAAGATTCTGATGAGTGTGTCATCCTTTTTGATGATCTAGTAGCAAGCTACGAGGGGCACGGGGGCGGAACTTCTTACACGTCATCCAGAGGGGTACTTCAGATCGATTCGAGCAGTAGCATGCAGGCGTAGATCGATGTTTTAAACAAACTTGTTAGAGATCCTACCGTTAAGAGCGTTGTGAAGTGTGAGGTTTGCCAAGGGGTCACGACAACATTGACTGTCCTGTTAAGCCTGATAGCAATCAGCAGGAGGTTGACTTCATCAACAACCACTTGAGATATCAAAACCCCGCCTTCGACAGGAACATTGGCTGGAGAAATCAAAATAACTATCAAGGGGTCAAGCCAGTGGCTACGAAGCCCAATACCAAAACCAGCGTCGAGAGAATCTATTCGGGCAAAGGAGTTCAGGTCAGGAGAGTTCGGAACAAGTGGGGAGAGAGGAGAAGAAAGCCTCACGGAAGGAGATGATGGTTGAGCTGCTGAAGCCAGATGAGAGGAACCGAGTGACAAATGAGACGAAATTTGCGGAACATGATGCTATGCTAAAGAACCAAGCCACATCTCTAGCTAATCTCAAGCGTCACGTTGGAGAGATTGCCAACCAGTTATCCGAAAGAGCACCATGTTCACTACCAAGTAATACTGTGAAAAATCCGAGAGGGTTCGCCAAAGCAGTGACTACTAGGAGCTGTGAAATAAGAGAAAGAGAGGTTGATCCTTCGAGAGTTGTAACACCTGCGGTCGATGAAAAGGAGAAGGTGGACAAGGAGATCCAGGTGGAGCCTCCTCTGGCCGAGACACACCAGCATACTATTCATGCGAGCACGAAGCCGACCGATATACCTTCATCATCATCAAACCCAACTCTAAGAGTCTACAACCCAAACTGCCTTAGCCTGGGAGAATCCGATCAAGCAGAGACGAGGAGCAAAACTCCAAATTCCTTGAACTTCTCAAACAGCTTCATCTGAACATTACTTTACTTGAGGCAATTACTCAGATGCCCAAATATGCCAAATTCCTCAAGGACATTCTTTCAAATAAGGAGAAGCTAGCTGAGGTCCCTTCTATTCCGTTGAGTGTTCGGTGCTCTGCAGTGTTGCAGAGCAAGTTGCCTGAAAAGTTGGCCGATCCTGGGAGTTTTACGGTTCCCTGCATTTTAAGTGACGATACGGTTCGACATGCTTTGGTCGACCTTGGGGTCAGCATCAATCTGATGTCGTATTCTGTTTTCTCTAAGTTGGGTCTTGGCGAATCGAGGCCAACCCAAATGAGTATCCAACTTGCTGAACATTCTGCAAAATACCCGCGAGGGGTGGTCGAGAACATGCTTGTTCGTATCGACAAGTTCATCTTCCCGGTGGACTTTGTCATTCTGGATATGAATGAGGATGATAGTGTCCCACTCATTTTAGGCCGGCCATTCCTAGCCACCGCACAGGCTTTGAACGATGTCCGTGAGGGAAAATTAATTCTGAAAGTTGGGGACGATAATGTCACCTTTGACGTAAGACAGTCTCTCAAGCACCCCAAGTCGACGAACGACTTCCTGTATTTCGTTGACACCATCGTATCGCATGTGCGGGAGTTTTTCACTAACATCTGTGGAGGTCCTGCCTTGGACCCACAGATTCTCGATAGGGAGATTTCATAGGTCGAGATGGTTTCCATGACTGGTCCACTATTGATGGATGACACCGTGTCACCACCCCTAGATTTGGAGTCATCTGTTGAGATCGTGCGAGACGATCCGAGAGACCGACCTTCCGTTGAGAGCCCTCCTCCTTCCTTAGAACTTAAGGAACTACCCGATCATCTGGAGTATGCATTTCTGGACGAGGAGAGGAAGCTAACCGTCATCATCGCGTCTGCCTTGACGGAGGTCGAGAAGTTGAAGTTGTTGAAGGTGCTGAAAGCGCACAAGGAGGCAATAGCATGGAAGATTATCGACATCAAAGGGATTAATCCCTCGTTCTGCCTCATAAAATCCTCATGGAGGATAATTTCAAATCTGTCGTACAGCCTCAGCGGATGCTTAATCCAAAAATGCTAGAGGTCATTAGGAAAGAAATCATTAAACTCCTTGATGGAGGAATCATTTTTCCCATCTCTGATAGCGCCTAGGTGAGTCCGGTCCAAGTGGTTCCGAAGAAGGGTGGCATGACTGTCATCACCAATGAATGAAACAAGCTTATTCCCACTAGGATCGTGACCGGTTGGAGAGTCTGCACCGACTACCGCACACTGAATGACGCCACTAGGAAAGATCATTTTCCTCTACCCTTCATTGATCAGTTTCTTGAGCATTTGGCGGGCCAGCAGTACCACTGCTTTCTGGAGGGTTTCTCCGGGTATTTCTAAATCCCGATCACTCCAGATGATCAGGAGAAAACCACATTCACCTGCCCCTACGGCACGTTTGCCTATAAACGCATGCCCTTTGGACTCTGTAACGCTCCAGCTACTTTCCAGCGATGTATGGTGGGGATCTTTCACGACATGATCGATGATTCCATGGAGGTCTTCATGGATGATTTTTCTGTCTTCAGGAATTCTTTCGGTCATTGTCTCTCTAACATTAATAGGATGATGGCTCGTTGCGTTGACACTAACCTAGTACTCAACTTAGAGAAGTGTCACTTCATGGTACGTGAAGGCATCGTTTTAGGACATAGGATCTCGAGTGCGGGGATAGAGGTCGATCAAGATAAAATTGAAACCATTTCTAACATTCCGCCGCCCACCTCTATGAGATTCATCCGTAGCTTCTTAGGTCATGCATGTTTCAATCGCTGATTCATTAAAGATTTCTCGAAAAATGCGAGACCAATGACCAATCTACTAGAGAAAGACATCATGTCACCACCCTTAGATTTGGAGTCATCTGTTGAGTTTGTGCGAGACGATCCCAGAGACCGACCTTCCGTTGAGAGCCCTCCTCCTTCCTTAGAACTTAAGGATCCACACGATCATCTGGAATATGCAATTTTGGACGAGGAGAGGAAGCTACCTGTTATCATCGTGTCTGCCTTGACGGAGGTCGACAAGTTGAAGTTGTTGAAGGTGCTGAAAGCACACATGGAAGATTATCGACATCAAAGGGATTAATCCCTCGTACTGCACTCATAAAATCCTCATGGAGGATAATTTCAAATCCGTCGTTCAGCCTCAGGGGAGGCTTAATCCAAAAATTCTAGAGGTCGTTAAGAAAGAAATCATTAAACTCCTTGATGTAGGAATCATTTTTCCCATCTCTGATAGCGCCTAGGTGAGTCTGGTCCAAGTGGTTCCGAAGAAGGGTGGCATGACTGTCGTCACCAATAAACGAAAAGAGCTTATTCCCACTAGGACCGTGACCGATTGGAGAGTCTGCATCGACTACCGCTGACTGAATGACACCACTAGGAAATATCATTTTCCTCTACCCTTCATTGATCATATGCTTGAGCATTTGGCGGGCCAGCAGTACTACTGCATTCTGGAGGGTTACTCCGGGTATTTCCAAATCCAGATCTCTCCCTATGATCAGGAGAAAACCACATGCACCTTCCCCTACGGCACGTTTGCCTATAAACGCATGCCCTTTGGACCCTGTTATGCTCCAACAACTTTCCAGCGATGTATGGTGGGGATCATTCACGACATGATCGAGGATTCCATGGAGGTCTTCGTGGACGATTTTTCGATCTTCGAGAATTCTTTCGATCGTTGTCTCTCCAACCTTGATAGGAGATGGCTCGTTGCGTCGACACCAACCTAGTACTCAACTGGGAGAAGTGTCACTTCATGGTACGTGAGGGTATCGTTTTAGGACATAGGATCTCGAGTGCGGGAATCGAGGTCGATCGAGTTAAAATTGAAACCATTTCTAATCTTCCGCCTTCCACTGCTGTGAGATCCATCCGTAACTTCTTAGGTCATGCAGGTTTCTATCACCGATTCATTAAATATTTCTCGAAAATTTCGAGACCAATGAGCAAGCTACTAGAGAAAGACGCTCCATTTGTCTTCTCTGAACAGTGTATCGAGGCATTTGATCTTCTAAAAGACAAACTCATTAACGCCCCAATCATGATTGCTCCTGACTGGTCTATGCCATTCGAATTGATCTGCGACACGAGCGACTATGCCGTTTGAGAAGTGCTTGGACAGAGGAAGGAGAAGCATTTCCACCCGATCTACTATGCTAGCCAGACCCTAAATAGTGCTCAGGAGAATTTCACAACCACCGAGAAAGAGCTTTTAGTTGAGGTGTTTGCATTTGATAAGTTTAGGGCCTATCTTGTTCTGTCCAAAATAGTCGTCTACACGGAGCATGCTGCCATTCGTTACCTTTTATGCAAGCTCCCAAGAAGCACGGTGCTTCAACTCAACACGAAAGATCATTTTCCTCTACCCTTCATTGATCAGATGATTGAGCGTTTGGCGGGCCAGCTATACTACTGCTTTCTGGAGGGTTTCTCCGGGTATTTCCAAATCCCGATCTCTCACGATGATCAGGAGAAAACCACATTCACCTGCCCCTACGGCACGTTTACCTATAAACGCATGCCCTTTGGACTCTGTAACGCTCCAGCTACTTTCCAGTGATGTATGGTGGCGATATTTCACGACATGATCGAGGATTCCATGGAGGTCTTCATGGATGATTTTTCTGTCTTTGGGAATTCTTTCGATCATTGTCTCTCCAACCTTGATAGGAAGATGGCTCGTTGCGTCGACACCAACCTAGTACTCAACTTAGAGAAGTGTCACTTCATGGTACGCGAGGGCATCGTTTTAGGACATAGGATCTCCAGTGCAGGGATCGAGGTTGATCGAGCTAAAATTGAAACCATTTCTAATCTTCTGCCGCCTACTTCTGTGAGATCCATCTGTAGCTTTTTAGGTCATGCACGTTTCTATCCCCGATTCTTTAAAGATTTCTCGAAAATTTCGTGACCGAAGACCAAGCTACTAGAGAAAGACACTCCATTTGTCTTCTCTGAACAGTGTATCGAGGCGTTTGATCTTCTAAAAGACAAACTCATTAACGCCCCCATCATGATTGCTCTTGACTGGTCTATGCCATTCGAATTGATGTGTTACGCGAGCGACTATGCCGTTGGAGCAGTGCTTGGAAAGAAGAAGGAGAAGCACTTCCACCAGATCTACTATGCTAGCCAGACCCTAAACAGTGCCCAGGAGAATTGCACCACCACCGAGAAAGAGCTTTTAACTGTGGTGTTTGCATCTGATAAGTTTAGGGCCTATCTTGTTTTGTCCAAAATAGTAGTCTACAGGGATCATGCTGACATTCGTTATGTTTCAGCAAGCGTCCAAGAAGCACAGTGCTCCAACTCAACAGGAGAGATCGTTTTCCTCTACCCTTCACTGATCAGATTCTTAAGCGTTTAGCGGGCCAGCAGTACTATTGCTTTCTGGAGGGTTTCTCCGGGTATTTCCAAATCCTGATCTCTCCCGATGATAAGAAGAAAACCACATTCACCTGCCCCTACGACACGTTTTCCTATAAACGCATGCCCTTTGGACTCTGTAACGCTCCAGCCAGCGATGTATGGTGGTGATCTTTCACGACATGATCGAGGATTACATAGAGGTCTTCATGGACGATTTTTATGTCCTCGGGAATTCTTTCGATCATTGTCTCTCCAACCTTGATAGGATGATGCCTCGTTGCATCAACACCAACCTAGTACTCAATTGGGAGAAATGTCACTTCATGGTACGCGAGGGCATCGTTTTAGAACATAGGATCTTGAATGCGGGGATCGAGGTCGATCGAGGTAAAATTGAAACCATTTCTAATCTTCCCCCGCCCACTTCTGTGAGATCCATCCATAGCTTCTTAGGTCATGCAGGTTTCTATTGCCGATTCATTAAAGATTTCTCGAAAATTGCGATACCGATTACCAAGCTACTAGAGAAAGACACTCCATTTGTCTTCTCTGCATAGTGTATCGAAGCGCTTAATCTTCTAAAAGACAAACTTGTTAACGCCACGATCATTATTGCTTTTGACTGGTCTATGTCATTTGAATTGATGTGCGACGCGAGCGACTATGCCGTTGGAGCAGTGCTTGGACAAAGGAAGGAGAAGCACTTCCACCCGATATACTATGCTAGCTGGACCCCAAACAGTGCTCAGGAGAATTACACCACCACCGAGAAAGAGCATTTAGCTGTGGTGTTTGCATTTGATAAGTTTAGGGCCTATCTTGTTCTGTCCAAAACAGTCGTCTACACGGATCATGCTGCCATTCGTTATCTTTTCAGCAAGAGGCCAAGAAGCATGGTGCTCCAACTCAACAGGAAAGATCATTTTCCTCTACTCTTCATTGATCAGATGCTTGAGCGTTTGGCGGGCCAGCAATATTACTGCCTTCTGGATGGTTTCTCCGGGTATTTCCAAATCCCGATCTATCCCGATGATAAAGAGAAAAGTACATTCACCCGCCCCTACGGCACGTTTGCTGATAAACGCATACCCTTTGGACTCTCTAACGCTCCAGCTACTTTCCAGCGATGTATGGTGGCGATTTTCACGACTTGATCGAGGATTCCATGGAGGTCTTCATGGACGATTTTTCTGTTTTTGGGAATTCTTTCGATCATTGTCTCTCCAACCTTGATAGGATTATGGATCGGTGCGTCGACACCAACCTAGTACTCAACTCGGAGAAGTGTCACTTCATGGTACGCGAGGTCATCGTTTAAGGACATAGGATCTCGAGTGCAGGGATCTAGATCGTTCGAGCTAAAATTGAAACCATTTCTAATCTTCACCCGCCCACTTCTATGAGATCCATCCGTAGCTTCTTAGGTCATGCGGGTTTCTATCACCGATTCATTAAATATTTCTCGAAAATTGCGAGACCGATGACCAAGCTAATAGAGAGAGACGCTCTATTTGTCATCTCTACACAAAGTATCGAGGCGTTTGATCTTCTAAAAGAAAAACTCGTTCACCCCCCGATTATAATTGCTCATGACTGGGCTATGCCATTCGAATTGATGTACGACGCGAGCGACTATGCCGTTGGAGCAGTGCTAAGACAGAGGAAGGAGAAGCACTTCCACGCGATCTACTATGCTAGCCGGACCCTAAACAGTGCTTAGGAGAATTACACCACCACCAAGAAAGAGCTTTTAGCTGTGGTGGTTGCATTTGATAAGTTTAAGGCCTATCTTGTTCTGTCCAAAACAGTCGTCTACACGGATCATGCTGCCATTCATTATCTTTTCAGCAAGCACCTAAAGAGCATGGTGCTCCAATTCAACAGGAAAGATCGTTTTCCTCTACCCTTCATTGATCAGATGCTTGAGCGTTTGGCGGGCCAGCTATACTACTGCTTTCTGGAGGGTTTCTCCGGGTATTTCCAAATCCCGATCTCTCACGATGATCAGGAGAAAACCACATTCACCTGCCCCTACGGCACGTTTACCTATAAACGCATGCCCTTTGGACTCTGTAACGCTCCAGCTACTTTCCAGTGATGTATGGTGGCGATATTTCACGACATGATCGAGGATTCCATGGAGGTCTTCATGGATGATTTTTCTGTCTTTGGGAATTCTTTCGATCATTGTCTCTCCAACCTTGATAGGAAGATGGCTCGTTGCGTCGACACCAACCTAGTACTCAACTTAGAGAAGTGTCACTTCATGGTACGCGAGGGCATCGTTTTAGGACATAGGATCTCCAGTGCAGGGATCGAGGTTGATCGAGCTAAAATTGAAACCATTTCTAATCTTCTGCCGCCTACTTCTGTGAGATCCATCTGTAGCTTTTTAGGTCATGCACGTTTCTATCCCCGATTCTTTAAAGATTTCTCGAAAATTTCGTGACCGAAGACCAAGCTACTAGAGAAAGACACTCCATTTGTCTTCTCTGAACAGTGTATCGAGGCGTTTGATCTTCTAAAAGACAAACTCATTAACGCCCCCATCATGATTGCTCTTGACTGGTCTATGCCATTCGAATTGATGTGTTACGCGAGCGACTATGCCGTTGGAGCAGTGCTTGGAAAGAAGAAGGAGAAGCACTTCCACCAGATCTACTATGCTAGCCAGACCCTAAACAGTGCCCAGGAGAATTGCACCACCACCGAGAAAGAGCTTTTAACTGTGGTGTTTGCATCTGATAAGTTTAGGGCCTATCTTGTTTTGTCCAAAATAGTAGTCTACAGGGATCATGCTGACATTCGTTATGTTTCAGCAAGCGTCCAAGAAGCACAGTGCTCCAACTCAACAGGAGAGATCGTTTTCCTCTACCCTTCACTGATCAGATTCTTAAGCGTTTAGCGGGCCAGCAGTACTATTGCTTTCTGGAGGGTTTCTCCGGGTATTTCCAAATCCTGATCTCTCCCGATGATAAGAAGAAAACCACATTCACCTGCCCCTACGACACGTTTTCCTATAAACGCATGCCCTTTGGACTCTGTAACGCTCCAGCCAGCGATGTATGGTGGTGATCTTTCACGACATGATCGAGGATTACATAGAGGTCTTCATGGACGATTTTTATGTCCTCGGGAATTCTTTCGATCATTGTCTCTCCAACCTTGATAGGATGATGCCTCGTTGCGTCAACACCAACCTAGTACTCAATTGGGAGAAATGTCACTTCATGGTACGCGAGGGCATCGTTTTAGGACATAGGATCTTGAATGCGGGGATCGAGGTCGATCGAGGTAAAATTGAAACCATTTCTAATCTTCCCCCGCCCACTTCTGTGAGATCCATCCATAGCTTCTTAGGTCATGCAGGTTTCTATTGCCGATTCATTAAAGATTTCTCGAAAATTGCGATACCGATTACCAAGCTACTAGAGAAAGACACTCCATTTGTCTTCTCTGCATAGTGTATCGAAGCGCTTAATCTTCTAAAAGACAAACTTGTTAACGCCCCGATCATTATTGCTTTTGACTGGTCTATGTCATTTGAATTGATGTGCGACGCGAGCGACTATGCCGTTGGAGCAGTGCTTGGACAAAGGAAGGAGAAGCACTTCCACCCGATATACTATGCTAGCTGGACCCCAAACAGTGCTCAGGAGAATTACACCACCACCGAGAAAGAGCATTTAGCTGTGGTGTTTGCATTTGATAAGTTTAGGGCCTATCTTGTTCTGTCCAAAACAGTCGTCTACACGGATCATGCTGCCATTCGTTATCTTTTCAGCAAGAGGCCAAGAAGCATGGTGCTCCAACTCAACAGGAAAGATCATTTTCCTCTACTCTTCATTGATCAGATGCTTGAGCGTTTGGCGGGCCAGCAATATTACTGCCTTCTGGATGGTTTCTCCGGGTATTTCCAAATCCCGATCTATCCCGATGATAAAGAGAAAAGTACATTCACCCGCCCCTACGGCACGTTTGCTGATAAACGCATACCCTTTGGACTCTCTAACGCTCCAGCTACTTTCCAGCGATGTATGGTGGCGATTTTCACGACTTGATCGAGGATTCCATGGAGGTCTTCATGGACGATTTTTCTGTTTTTGGGAATTCTTTCGATCATTGTCTCTCCAACCTTGATAGGATTATGGATCGGTGCGTCGACACCAACCTAGTACTCAACTCGGAGAAGTGTCACTTCATGGTACGCGAGGTCATCGTTTAAGGACATAGGATCTCGAGTGCAGGGATCTAGATCGTTCGAGCTAAAATTGAAACCATTTCTAATCTTCACCCGCCCACTTCTATGAGATCCATCCGTAGCTTCTTAGGTCATGCGGGTTTCTATCACCGATTCATTAAATATTTCTCGAAAATTGCGAGACCGATGACCAAGCTAATAGAGAGAGACGCTCTATTTGTCATCTCTACACAAAGTATCGAGGCGTTTGATCTTCTAAAAGAAAAACTCGTTCACCCCCCGATTATAATTGCTCATGACTGGGCTATGCCATTCGAATTGATGTACGACGCGAGCGACTATGCCGTTGGAGCAGTGCTAAGACAGAGGAAGGAGAAGCACTTCCACGCGATCTACTATGCTAGCCGGACCCTAAACAGTGCTCAGGAGAATTACACCACCACCAAGAAAGAGCTTTTAGCTGTGGTGGTTGCATTTGATAAGTTTAAGGCCTATCTTGTTCTGTCCAAAACAGTCGTCTACACGGATCATGCTGCCATTCATTATCTTTTCAGCAAGCACCTAAAGAGCATGGTGCTCCAATTCAACAGGAAAGATCGTTTTCCTCTACCCTTCATTGATCAGATGCTTGAGCGTTTGGCGGGCCAGCAATACTACTGCCTTCTGGATGGTTTCTCCGGGTATTTCCAAATCCCGATCTCTCTCGATGGTCAAGAGAAAACCACATTTACCTGCCCCTACGACACGTTTGCCTATAAACGCACGCCCTTTGGACTCTGTAACGCTCCAGCTACTTTCCAGCGATCTATGGTGGCGATCTTTCACGACATGATCGATGATTCCATAGAGGTCTTCATGGAAGATTTTTCTGTCTTCGGGAATTCTTTCGATCATTGTCTCTCCAACCTAGATAGGATGATGGCTCGTTGCATCGACACCAAACTAGTACTCAACTGGGAGAAGTGTCACTTCATGGTACGCGAGGGCATCGTTTTAGGACATAGGATCTCGAGTGCGGGGATGGAGGTCGATCGAGCTAAAATTGAAACCATTTCTAATCTTCCCCCGCCCACTTCGGTGAGAGCCATCCGTAGCTTCTTAGGTCATGCAGGTTTCTATCGCCGATTCATTAAAGATTTCTCGAAAATTGCAAGACCGATGACCAAGCTACTAGAGAAAGACGCTCCATTTGTCTTCTCTGCACATTGTATCGAGGCATTTGATCTTCTAAAAGAAAAACTCGTTAACCCCTGATCATGATTGCTCCTGACTGGTCTATGCAATTCGAATTGATGTGTGACGCGAGCGACTATGCCGTTGCAACAATGCTTGGACAGAGGAAGGAGAAGCACTTCCACCTGATATACTATGCTAGTCGGACCCTAAACAGTGCTCAGGAGAATTACACCACCACCGAGAAAGAGCTTTTAGCTGTGGTGTTTTCATTTGAAAAGTTTAGGGACTATGTTGTTCTATCCAAAACAGTCGTCTACACGGATCATGTTACCATTCGTTATCTTTTCCGCAAGCAGGATGCTAAACCTCGTCTCATCCGAAGGATTCTGATGCTTCAGGAGTTTGATATTAAGTTCTGTGATAAAAAGGGGGCCGAGAATGTGGTGGCCGATCACTTGTCACGTCTTGAGAGAGCCAAGATTGGAGATGCTGGGGTTAACATTAGGATGACGGCTACCTGTGGTTTGCCAATATAGCGAACTTCCTCGTCGATGGTTCCCTCCCTAGGAGGATGTCTCACCAGCAAAAGAAGAAATTCTTTGCTGATGTAAAGTTCTACATCTGGGACGACCCATTTCTTTTTCGTTTATGTGCTGATCAGCTGGCGAGGAGATGCGTAGATGTTAAAGAGGGCTGGCGGATTTTGAGCCACTGTCATGTGGGACTGCCAGGATGTCACCATGGTGTTGTTCTTACTGCTAAGAAGGTCTTCGATTTAGGATTCTATTGGCCTTCGATTTTCAAAGATGCTCATGCGTTCGTTAAAAGCTGTGACCGATGCCAGCGTGTCGGTAACATCTCATCCCGAAATGAGATGCCCCAAATGCTATTCAGGTTTGCGAGGTTTTTGTAATTTGGGGTATTGATTTTATGGGCCCGTTCCCGTCGAGGTTCGTACTTGTGGCAGTTGATTACGTCTCCATGTAGGTCGAGGCCAAAGCTTTGCCCACTAACGACGCCCGAGTTGTAGTGAGATTTCTGAAACATCTTTTCTCTCGTTTTGGTGTACCGAAAGCCTTGATCAGCGATCGAGGTACTCACTTCTGCAATGCACAGATGGAGAAGGCGTTGCAACGCAATGGGGTCACCCATGGCTTGCGACTGCCTATCACCCACAGACTAGTGGACAGGTAGAGGTGAATGATTAAGGCATTAAACACATTCTTGAGAAGATGGTTAGGCTAAACCGAAAGGATTTATCCGACAAATTAGATGATGCTTTGTGGGCTTTCCGTACAGTGTACAAAACTCCGATCGGTTCCATACCGTTTCAGATGATTTATGGGAAAGCCTGTCATCTGCATGTTGAGTTGGAGCACCGTGCTTCTTGGGCGCTTCAAACAGTTAACCTTGATCTTTCGACAGCTGGAGTTCACCGTTTCCATCAGATACATGAGTTAGAGGAACTTCACGATCATGTCTATGCACACTCATATAGTTATAAGCTGAAAACAAAAGAGCTATATGATTGGAAGTTGAGAGGTGATAAACAGTTCAAGTGTGGGGATCGGGTTTTGCTTTATAATTCCCGATTACGGTTATTTATGGGGCTGAATTCCTGATGGTCAGGCTCGTTCACCATTACTGAGGTATTCTCGTATGGCACGATTGAGATTGAAGACGAAAGCGGGAAGTTTAAGGTGAACGGTCACAGGTTGAAGCACTACATAGACGAGCCGGTTGATGATTAGACAACTGAGGTGTTCTACCTTGACTCACTCACCGAGGCGTAGACGTGTTGGATGCATCACTCGGGAGATGGCCCGAGTTGTTGAGTGTGTATTATGATTTTCATCATTATCTGTTTTATTTATTTTTTTATTAAAAAAATTTTTTAAAAAAGAAAATAAAAAAAATTAAAAACTAAAAAATTAAAACAAATACAAAAACACAAAAATATGTTTATTTCTTATGTTTATGTTTTCTATTTTGTACGTCGCCACATGCGAGCGAGTTTGAGTTATTGCAGGTATTATTATGCGCATGGTAGCTTTGATGGCGTTTTAGAACTGGTTCTCCCAAGGTTGCGATAATGAAATGTTATAGGGTCGTTCGAGTGATACACAGCTGGTGAAGATTCTGCATATAAACCAAGGGAGTAACCCGTTCTCTGTTTTATTCTTGAAAATTCTAAGTTTTATTTTTATTTTATTTTATTTCTTTCCGTGTTCTCATCGTGGGCGATTTCGTTCTAAGTGTGGGGATGGGAGTTTATTTTACTTAGTTGTAGAAAAAAAATTAATAATAACATTTTTGCACTATTTCGCTGAAAATTATGTCAGCTACTTAAATTTGAGGGACATATACTTGTATGTGTTTGGTCCCTTTTTCTACCTGTAGATGTACGGGATAGCCATTCACCCGAAAACTGAAAGTGGCGGAGGCAACTGAATGTGAAAAAAAGATAAATAAATAAAATAAAAAATAAAAAAAAAGTTTTAAAAGAAAAATGTCCCTTGAAAATTGTTTTTGTTCTACGTTAAGCAGGAAATGATATTATTACCGTTGTGTTAACAAACTGTCGGAAATTTTGAAATTTATAATAATAATAAAAGAAGAGATGGTTTGCATATCTGATTTGGGATGTGTCGGTAGGCCCAACTAGCTTTGATAGTCCTCTTTAGAAGATTTTTATATATATAATAATTTGAAAATGAGTGAACCTGAATTTCGATGCTTAAGGAGGATTACCATAATCTAAAAACTTTGAGATGGTAAGACTTAGATGCACTCAAACCAGCACACCACCACATGTCCATCTTTTTACGAGCTTTTAGAAATAGTTATATACTTTAGGGTGGAATAAAAAAAAATAAAAAAAAGATTGAAAAAAAAAAGTATGTTATGAAAATTATGTGTATTCCGAAAAGATGTTCAAAAAAGCAAATGACTGTGAGAAAGTAATGTATTGTAAAATACCAAAGAAGCATTCTTAAAGTTTGTAAGAGAGGCCGAAGATGCACATACTAGACGAGACTGAGAGTTTACGTGTTACCAAGAGGATAGTGACTCTGAGGATACACTATTGGGGCTCGAAGGTTCTTAGTCGATAAATATCAAATTAGAAATTTATAGGACAAAGTCCAATAATATTTAGGCATAGCTCGTACGACCATGACCATTCATCCATCAAATTTCACCGAGTACATCTAATTAGTACCATCAACGAGTCCTTGGCTTATGGTGATTTGTCGAACCAGTTTGCTTCGACTCTTGTTTTTCTAGATCTCTTTGTCTGAGATGGGGTATGTATAGCCTTGATTTTTGGACTTAAAACGCTTAATGCAACGGGGGCTTGATTGGTTTGTGCCTGGGTTTAAAGTGGACAAATATACCGGCAATCACGGTCAATATGTTGAGCTATTTCTATTGTTTTAATAATGTTAATTAATCTGTGAGTTTGTTGTTTTCACTTGGTTATGATCCTGTGTAGATTTCTTTTTCAGGGACGAAAAAGTTTTTAAGTTTGGGGATATTTGATGTGGTATAAATTATATATAAATTCAATATATAATTCCTTCACTTTTAAGTATAATTGAGCTTGATTTTTATTGAATATTATTGTAAATTGGTTCATATGTGAGATTTTAAGGGTTTATGAGACAACGAGCTAAAATAGAATGTTTTTGCTAAATTTGTAACCGACTGAATTTGTGAACTATATTGTTATTAATATTACTATTATTGTCGGTCTCTTCTATGATTTACATTAATGTTAATAAAGTTGTTATCTTAACTTGATCGTAACTTGTTTTTAAATAAGAAGTAATATTAATTTTATATGATGATATATCAATTTATGGAGGACTACATATTTGCATGAACTTATTTACATTTTGCAGTACTCAACATAAGGATTCATGCAAGGTTGGGCCACCAGTTATTTGGAAAAAGTGAAAAGGCCAAGAAGAGATTTAAAAGATCATGGCCTGATTATATAATTACGTGGGTTTGGTCTACGGTGTTTTATTACAGGCCCATTAAATAAAAATAACCTAGAAAGGTGAAGTCGGTTGTGGTTTTTGGAATAAAAGGAACAAGAACCCTACAACCAGAAAAGGGGAAGAATTTTATTTTTGAAACAGGGGTTCTGTTTTGTTTTTGACGGCTGGATATATTGGACTTGGGGTTTAATACATAATAAGATACATCCCATTCTGGTTGGAAGCAGGAAAAAAGTCAACGCAATAGGGGAATTTTGGAGGCATACAATAACAGTGGCATTGGGTCAGACAACAATAAAGGAACTCATAAACAGATTTGAGACGACAAGATTGGAGCATTTGTCGGTTCGTTAATCATTCGGTTTCAATCTTTGATCGTGAATTCTTTATTCCATAATTGTTAGATATGCGTTTTGCTACTAAAATTGTTTCGTTTTCTTTTTATTATGAGTAGCTAAACTATTTGCACTACCTAGATTTTGATGATTATTGACATTGTTTGACGGTCTATTTGGTTTTGATTGATCACATGACGTATGAATATTGAAATACTTTATTTAATTCGATCTTTGATGTGTTAAAATATTGCTTTTATAAGCTTATAGCTTGAGATTCCGCGTTTGACTTTGATTGATTGATTGTGTGACGTTCGATTAGGGTTCAATGTTTAGGTCATAGACTTAGTGAATTTGATCTTGTCATGGTTAGTACTACCAAAGGAATCTTGAGTGCGATTAATTATTAAAATTCAATAGGTTCACCTTCTTTGAGACCGAGAGGTAATAGGGAGTCTGTTTGTCTCGTATCTTTATTCGGTTAGGTTAAAAGTGCGCGAGAGCGAGTTTTGGTTTTGTCCGGTTAGGTTTTGCGTGCAAATATGTGTCTTAAATCGAGTTAGATATTGTTACCCATTTATCCCTATAATTGCTAGTATCAATTTTAAGCGGGTTTTGTGTCATTGAGTTCGAGAAGAGATGCGTCATTAGGGTACCTTAGTAATCTTTTTCTCGGTGCATTTATTCAATCTTCTAGATTTGTGAGGGTTAGTTGGTGAGACCGAGTGGTGATCTAGCAAACTTTAATGAGCCTTAGTTGATTATTTTAATATCCCTGTGTCGTGTGATTAGTCAATTCCATTAGCCATTGAACTGTTAGTAGGATTCTTGCCTAGGTAGTTGTTTCTCCATATTTGTTAAAACCTCGTTAAATCCCGTTAAGTTTTCTTGTTAGTTTTGTTAAGTTAAGTAAGTTAGTTAAATTATTTAAAATAAAAATTAAAATAAAATCAATTAAATATTATTAGGTAGGGCTTGGAGTAGGGTTTATAATCTGAGCCGTTCTCACGTGTCTTCGAGTTCGATATCCAGACTTTCCTTTTCTTTGCTATACACGACCGGTACACTTGTCGTTTGTGTGAACTAGGATAGGTTGTTTGGTTTCTAAAGCTTAGTTGCGATTCGTGTTATATATATATATATTCGCACGTCATTGGTTTTCCTGCAAGGTGGGCTGAAATAACCAAGCATAAGTGAAGCCTTTCCATCATTATGGCCTCGTTGATTATCGGATTTTCTGTGGGTCGAAGTTGGTTAAGTTTGGCTAACAACTTTCTAATTGTCGGTCATTCCCGTTGTGGAATACGGTTTGAGAATGAAAGCACCATTTGATAAGGACCGATTCGAGATGGTCAATCTCCCGTTTTAGCCTTTTGCAATAGGCAAACACTCCCAAGAAATTAGAGAAGAAGTGAACAAGACATTGCTGCCAATTTTCAATATTTTTCATTCTTACTGAAAACAAATACAAACAAACTAAAAATAGCCATGCAAACCACTTACCCACTACTATAAATAAACTAACCACTATAAATATTAAACTACACATTACTAACTCGTAGAGCCATTACTAAATGACTAAAATAAAGTAGTAAATAAAAACTAATAATTAAAATAATACATGCACGCATGAGGTTTGATACACTCATAAATTAGAGTTCTTCTCATTTCCTCTCTTGTTATAAGGGTTTGCTACAGGGTTTTAACCCATATTGGAAAAAAAATAACCCTCGTGCGCCTCTCTCTTTCCGCTCTTCCGACTCATTTGAGTTCTTTCTCACAATGGCGTATCCTCAATCCCTTGATCCGGTGGCATCTTCTCCTGTATGTGCGAGGTTGTGGATACTCTTAGTTATTAGACTTTTAAAATCCATGTAATATGTAAGTTATTATATGTAGTTGAACTCTTAAATATACTTGTGTAAATTGTATTGGTAGGGCCAATATTCTATACTCTTATTAGGATTGTGTATATCTTTCAACTTGCTAATAGTTGGTGTATTACGTACCTTAGTACGCCTATTTTGTATGGACAAAATGTAAAAGTTGGAGAAATTAGGACCCTATAAAAGTGTCACTTAACCCATTTCTCCAACAACTCTCCACGTAACTCATTTGAAATAAACACTCTTGGAAGTAAACAGAAACTTTCTCTTTCACCAAACTTCATTTTTTTATCTTTTGTGTCTATAAACTAAAATCCGAGATTCGGGTGTTACTAATTTCCACTAACTAACAGCACGAATTGATCCGAGTAAGGTTGTTAGATCCATCCAAAGAGGACCTACAAGTGGTATCAGAGCTTTCGGCTCAACTTTGTAGTTTCGGGTCAAACATTTCAGGTTTTGATCTTAGTTTTTGGTGGATTTAAGGTTGTCTTTCGGGTCATCAACTACCTTTGGAATACCTTACACCTTAGTTCTACACGAAAGTCATCAAATATGAGTTTGTGGTGTTTTTAGGTTTTTGTGCCCGGGTTTAGATTCGGTTGAAAAACTCAAATCTAGGTTGATCTATTGGTTTTTAGACTAAAGTCCTTTAGACTTTATTGTTATTTTGGTTGTTATCTTTATAAAAAAGAAATATATAAAAAAAATAAATAAAGGTCGATTACTTTAAAAGTAATAATCAAATCGAGTTAAAGTAATTTGATCAAATCAAACCGAGTCAAAGTAATCTAATCTAATCTAATCTAATCTAATCTAATCGAGTCAAAGTAATCTAATCTTGTATAGACTAATGTAATCTAGTCAAAGTAACCGAATCGAGTTAAACAAATCTAAGTTGTCACACCCCGACTTAGGGCCTAGGCGTGTGACCAATAGATGGTAACTGTTTTGTAAATATATCAGAGTTTAGCGAAAGCCCTTAATTTATAATAAAATATTAATATACTTTTGAAACAACAATTTAATTGTAATCCTTTATTTATAATAATAAAATATTCAATTTATTTGAAAAGCTTCTCGGATAATAAATATCCGAGTATTTGATTTATAAACCTTGTTTGATTTTACAAATCATGTTTAAATATTGTTTGTAATATTTTAATAATTTAAAACTGAGTCATCTCTACCTAGCGAGCGTCTATTTCTTGAATGACTCTAATTCATTTTTACCTGTACTAAATATGTTTCCCTGATATCTTATGTTTCTTGATCACAAAGAAACACTATTTTTGACTATACCTCTTGTAGGTACAAGCTTATCTTTCTTAATTATGAAAAAAATAATATTTTAACTATATTCTCATGTATATTGTGTTTCTTAATCATAAAGAAAACATTATTTTTGACTATACATCTTGAAGGTACATGCTTATCTTTCTTAATCATGAAAAAATAATATTTTAACTATATCCTCATGTATATAATCTTTCTTAATTTAAAGAAGCATTATTTTATCTTAACTTTTGTATTTATAAATCTTGATCAAGTTATAAGCTATACCCCCGGCTAAGGTCTTAGCCATAATAATAATATTTTATTCGAGAAAAACCCCTACCTTGCTTAGCTTAATAATTACCTAGATTTTCGGCAGCACTTCCGCACTTGCACGAATATCAGGGTATTCTTGATCTACTTTTCTTGGCACGTAAATCTATGTGTTGACGTTAGGGGGTCATTGGGTCGTGTACGTACTTCGAGGCAGAATGTCGGGTTACTTTTGGGTGGTACGCACTTCGAGGAACCGTCGGTATTTGGCACGGATTACGAGGTTTGACACGCCAAACGATGCTTGGCACACAAAAACGAGGTAGAGAGAGAAAGTATTTTAGAGAGAGAGGTTTTTGGTGTGAAGAGAATGAGCCATGACCCATTCTATTTATAGCTGATTTTGGGTTCCATCGCGTTACGCGATGGACCCTTTCACATGGTCATCGCGTATTGTGATGACTCATGTAGATCAGAGAGTGCCATGTGTCGCCACGTGGCCTGTATCGTTTTCTACGTGTCGCAACGTGGTGGACATGCGCCATGATTCATCAGACCTCGTCATCGCATATCGCGATGGCTTAAAGTCTTGAACCGTCGCGTATTGCGACACCGCCCTTTATGGGATTTGGTGAGATGCTTATCACGTATCGCGACGGCTCCTTGGCTATGCCCATCGTGTATCGTGATGGGTTAAGATATCCGAATTTTCGTTTTTAATCCTTTATTTTGATAACTTGTCATGTCTGGGTCCTACTAGTAATGTTCAAAAATACTAAGGTGGTTCTCAAGCGGCTCGCGATGATGCGAGCGTGCAAAGTGCAAAGTGCGCCATCGAAGCACCACATTGCGTCATCATCCTCGCCCGAGCCCGTGCGCGTAGGGTGCTCCTTACCCTTCGCTAGTTCCACTTGGTGTATGCTAAGCATAAAAGAATATTACTATGGAAATTTATCTCTTTATAAAGAGCTTCCTAATCTTTCCCACTTTCCATGTGGGATGGTTTTATATTCCTTAATTATACCCATGTGTAATGATTCCACTTTCTTACATTCTTCAATGTGGGATGGATTCTTTGTCTCATTTTCCTGACATGGGATGGATTTCTTTTATGGAATATTTTTATTTCCTTATTTTCTTTTTATTTTCCTTATTTAAATTTTCCCATTACTTATCTTGGGAATATTTTTGATTCTTCAACTTTCCCAAGTTGTCAAATTTGGATCAAAATATTGGGGATGTTACATCCTCCCCACCTTGGAATGAATCTCATCCTCGAGATTCGTTGTGAGTGATTTCTTGCTTATCGATTCTAAGTTAATATAATTCTTGAGCTTAACTCGAACTGTTTGAGTAGTTGCAATTTCTGATTTGTTGTTAACTCACATCTTTGTATAATGTATTCAGTTAATAGTTCAGAATATCATAAGTAATTGAAATTGCTAAGCACAGTGGCCAATTGTGTTTAACTATTTACCTTACCTTTTGTATTCTAAACATTTACTGATGTTAACTAGATTGCTTCTTGGATTAAGTCTATCGAATCCTCTTAACTTACTTATCTTAATACCTTTCAAGACATTCATACTTGATATCCTTTACTTTATGATCTTAACGGATACTTTTTCCGTTTATTTTCATCAATTAAACCTTTCAACTTTCAAATTTCAGAAAATTGATTTTCTTGGAGTAGACATATTCTTATGTCTTAGTTTAATTTACTCTTTTTATTTGATCTTTCTATAGATGATGATTTAATAACATAGTTCCTTGTATTTCGTAAATTTTCGAAATTTAACTTTCTCTTTTCATTTGCATATAAGCATTATTGTGTAAAGACACGATCTGTATGCTAATATCTTTCTTTATATACATTAGGAATTTAAATACTCTTATACGATTACAACATTTCTCGTTTAAAACGAGATTACAAACAGTTTACAAGAGCTAACTAAACAATTAATTATTTCTAATGTCTCTGGATCTTGACTTTCGTTGGCATACTCTTGTCTGCTTCTACTCCTGATTATCAGCTGCTACTTGAGAGTTTAACATATTTATCTTCGCTTTTCCTTTCTTAGCACCGCTTCCACTTGCGTTGCTGGTTTTATTCGGACATTCCGAATTGAAGTGTCTGTTTTCTACACAACTGAAACATACTACTGTTTTCCTCCTGCAATCATCTTCTGAATGACCGAGTTTCTTGAAAAAGGTGCATGTTACTAATGGAATATTTTTTATTGGTTTTAAACACTTCCCGTTATGTCTTTTGCCACAGCTTTGGCAGATTGGTCTTGGGAATTTAAAATACCGTTCTCCTTTTCTTTGTTTTATTTCCCTCGGTATCTTCTTTCTTTCCTTTGCCATTCTTATCTTCTTCTTGGTTTCTAATAACACTATTCATAAGATAACCGACTAATTTCATGGCTGAATCAGCAGTTTGAGGCAAATGAGATCTTACCATGTCTCTAATTTCCCGAGGTAAACCCCAAATGTAGCCGGTTACTTTATTGGATTTGGGTGTCACCAAGTGTGGTACCAATCTACAATACTCATGAAACTTAGTATTGTATTTCTTGAGATTAGTGCGTTCTACCTTGTTGTTCAAAAACCTAGTTTGAATAAGATTGGTTTCATGCATGAGATAGAACTTTTGTAGCACAAGTTCTTTGAATGTTTCCCACTTTAATTGGTACATAATTTCTCTACCCTTTGACGTGATTAGGGTATTCCACTATTACAAAGCTTCGCCTTTAAAGTATTGAGAGGAGTATTGAATCTTTTGAATCTCAGTACATTGCCTGATGATAATGATAGACTCGATTTCTTCAAGCCATTGTGAAGTTGATATGGCACCTTTATCGCCATAGAATTCTTTTGGTCCATAGACCTTGAAGAAACTACAGCCTTGGATTACTAATTGTTTCTTGAATTTACCATTAAATTTTCTCTCAGCGTTGGAGCTATGAACACTTTATTTATGATGAGAAGGATTTCGGTATGGATGAGTTCAAGAATAATTATTTGAATGCTGAATTTTTACTTTTGTGTGACCCTTCTTTCATAGCATCGATGAGAGGATTCATTGCGTTATGAATCATTTTTTGTAGTTTGATAATATACTGCTAAGAAATCTCCTGTGCAGATTTTGTCATATCCTTTTTGCTTCATTGAATTGAAGCTTCGTCAATATTCTCTTGATTGTTTGGGTTCGACATTCTATAAACAGAATAGATTTTAGTATGAAAGGAATTTCTTATTTTAATGATTGAATGTTTACAACGGATTTGTGACGTAGAAAAATTGATATAAGTACAAAAGACTAATTTGTTTATGAAATGTTTATTTAATTCTGTCGCATTTCGAGGATATTTCTTTCTAATCTTTCTTGAGCTTGTTCGTCACGTAATGGCACAATCTAGTTGTTTATTCTTTGTTTGAGAATTTGATGTTTGGGATAATCGTATGACACGATAGTCCTTTTAAATCATCTTTCAAATATCTTCATGATAGTTGATGAGGTTCTTGAGGGGTATCAATACTTTTTTGTTGTATAACTACTACATCTCTTATGTTCAAGCAGACCTCGAGAATTTCACTAATTCTCTTTCTTAGGTCTATTTTTTTTTAATTTTTGTTAATTATTTTACAAATCGTTGACTTTGGTGATAGTTACCTTTTGAATTTTGTCCACATGGACCTTTCCTCAATATTCTAGCTAGTATTCTCTCACTTTCAGATGTACTGAAAGAATTATCTTGAGAGTTTGTGCAATCTTTTCTTGACATAATTCTTTAAAAAAATACATTCACTAATTTCGTGGAAATTTAAAAAATCTCTTATTTATGTTGTTACAAGATTGCACGACATTTATTACAATTGCATTGTTTACAACTACTAAGATTCTTATTTCTTCCATGGAATAATCAATTTCTTGATCTTGTTTTCTTCCTTCTCCTTTTCTTTTCGCCTTTCTTAAGCATCCATTTCTTCCTTGAGCATTGCTTCAGCTAGTTTGGTGACATTGATTTCATAATGAGTAGGATCATCTTCAATGTCATACATTTCCATGTTCTAACATTCACTTTCAGTGTGGATATAATAAAGATCTTGCGTTGTTGAATTATAATATTCATGTCCCTGAGGATAATTCATTACTTCTTTTCCTTTTGACATCATTATTTTATTGGATTTACTTGATCCGGCTCCATACGTGTCCGATTTGGGATAATCTGAGCTAGCGGGATGTCAGAATCAAAAGAATCTGAATCTTCATCCATTGCTGTTTGGTATGAATTTTCGTCGCCAGATATAGTAATTGGGAGAAAAGATGTTCCCATTTATCCTCTTCCTTTACCAGATCGAAGCTAAAATGATCATTGGCTAGATTGACGATTGGACATCTGTACGAGATAATTTTAGGAATATGAGTGTGTTTCCCTATCTTATCCGTACTTGTTTATATCTTATCCGTAACAATTTTAATTATTTAATGATTATTTATTTGGTATTATCAGTTGAATACTTAGTGATTATGATAAACTTAATTCTGATCAAAGCATTGGTATAATCAAATACCTAATTCACTAAGATCGATGGCTCTAATACCAACATGTCACACCCCGACTTAGGGCCTAGGCGTGTGACCAATAGTTGGTACCTGTTTTTGTAAATATATCAGAGTTTAGCAGAAATCTTTAATTTATAATAAAATATTAATATACTTTTGAAACAACAATATAATTGTAATCCTTTATTTATAATAATAAAATATTCAGTTTATTTGAAAAGCTTCTCGGATAATAATATCCGAGTATTTGATTTATAAACCTTGTTTGATTTTACAAATTATGTTTAAATATTGTTTATAATATTTTAATGATTTAAAACTGAGTCATCTCTACCTTGCGAGTGTCATCTTCTTGAATGCCTCTAATTCCTTGCTACCTGTACTAAATATGTTTCCTTGAAATATGGGGGAAAAATACATCAGCGATATGCTGGTGAATCCTTGACTCTAAAAACATTTTATAAATCTTTTTTTGACTGACAAGATAGTTTTATTGAACAATCTCAGCAGAATCGTCTCTTATTTATGGGATTTTCCACTGCCATACACACACAATTACGGTTCTCCGGTAACTTATGCCCATTGGAGAACTTTTATTATGATCTCTAGTCTGCGGCTACGTAGCCTCGATTGAAAGACTAGATTAATTATGTTTGGATCCAGACACATGCGTAGTCGGTCAGAGTTGCTTTTATTTTCTATCTTGTATAAAAATAGGGATCACGTAATCTCTTAAATCTTTATGTTAGAGATCACGTAATCTCTTAAAAATATTTGACTAACTTTATTAAGATAAACAACCCGTTTATCTTGACTGATTAAAAAAGGTTTAACGTATCCACCTGTGATTGTGTATTCTGAATGATGTGGTGATCTCGTTGGAAAACCTTTGTGAATGAATGAATGATTAACCTATAATAAAATAGATTTATATAAATATCTGGATCGTCTCTTAATCCAGCTACAGACCTTTAGTCTGGTTTTGATAGCTTTAAACCTTGATTGATCATTTGTTTGAACAAAAAATTTAGATCTAAAATCTTTCTCTTTGTTTGTCAATCATGTACTGAGTTTCTTCTTCATGAAGAAACATCTATAATATAGGTTTCTTCTTCAAGAAGAAACGTCATTTGTCTATAAACTTTGTATATGAAATCTTATGCTTCTTAATCACAAAGAAACACTATTTTTTACTATACTTCTTGTAGGTACAAGCTTATGTTTCTTAATTATGAAAAAAGTAATATTTTAACTATATTCTCATGTATATTATATTTCTTAATTTAAAGAAGCATTATTTTATCTTAACCTTTGTATATATAAATCATGATCAAGGACTAGGCTATACCCCCGACTAGGGTTTTAGCGATAATAATAATATTTTATTCGGGCAGAACCCCTACATTGCTTAGCTTAATAATTACCTAAATTTTCAGCAGCACTTTCGCACTTGCACAAATATCAGGGTATTCTAGATCTACTTTTCTTGGCACGCAAATCGAGGCGACGTTCAGGGTCGTGTAGGTAGTTCGAGGCAGAATGTCGAGTTACGTTTGGCTGGCACTCACTTCGAGGAAACGTCGGTTATTTGGCACGGATTACGAGGTTCGACACGCAAAACGAGGTAGGGAGAAAGTATTTTAAAGAGAGAGAGTTTTTGGTGTGAAGAGAATGAGCCGTGACCCCTTCTATTTATAGTTGATTTTGCGTTCCATGGCGATACGCGATGGACCCTTTCTTATGGTCATCGTGAATCGCGATGACTCATGTAGATCAAAGAGTGCCACGTGTTGCCATGTAGTGGACACGCGTCATGATTCGTCAGACCTCGTCATCAGGTATCGCGATGGCTTAAAGTCTTGAATCGTCGTGTATCACGACACCGCCCTTTCTGGGATTTGGTTAGATGCTCATCGCATATCTCGATGGGTTAAGATATCTGAGTTTTCATTTTTAATCCTTTTATTTTGATAACTTGCCATGTCTGGGTCATACTCGTAATGTCCAAAATTACTATGGTGGCTCTCAAGCGGCTCGTAGTGATGCGAGCGTGTGAAGTGCAAAGTGCGCCATCGAAGCTCCACATTGCGTCGTCGTCCTCCTCCTCGCCCGAGAACGTGGGCATGCGCATCGGGTTCTCCGCACCCTCCGCTAGGACCACTTGGTGTATGCTAAGCATAAAAGAATATTACTATGAAAATTTATCACTTTATAAAGAGCTTCCAAATCTTTCCCATTCCATGTGGGATGAGTTTTATATTCCTTATTTATACCTATGTTGAATGCTTCCACTTTCTTACATTTTTCCATGTGGGATGGATTCTTTGTCCTATTTTCCTTACATGGGATGGATTTCTTTTATGGAATATTTTTTATTTCCTTATTTTCTTTCTATTTTCCTTATTATATTTTCCCTTTACTTATCTTGGGAGAATTTTTAATCCTTCAACTTTTCCAAGTTGACAAATTTGGATCGAAATTTTGAGAATATTACAGAAGTGATCGTTGTACAAAAATATTTATTACTTAGTGTTTTCATAAAAAGTTAAAATAAAATAAAATAAATCAATAAAATTTGTTACTTAGTCTTTTCTAAAACAATGTCTTACATTTTTATGCTTGGAGAAAGTCTGAATATAAGGGAAAACCAAAGGACATTTTATAAAAATGAATTTAACATGTTTAAGCACATTAAAGGCTAATTAGTTGCCACTCTCATCAACATATTTGAGTCACTCGTTACTAAATTGAGAAGTGCCGGTATCACAAATAAGTTGTCTGAGATCAACTTGAAGTTGTTGAATTCACTGCCTTATATATGGAACATTAGTGTGATTACCATCAAGAGAACGACAAACATGGATACCTTAACACTCTCAGAATTAACTTCTACGATCAAATCTTTTGAATGAATGGATGACAAGCTCCGAATCAACAATTAGTCCAAAGAAAATAAAGCTTGGACAAGTACTGCAATGGGAAGCAGTTTATCAAGTCCTATCATTCCTGAGTGTGCTGCAAGTGGAAGAAGTCAAGCAAGTCTTACCCTTCCCGAGGTACACACACTTGTGCTCTCAAGCATGTATTAATAATGTAGAATTTAATAGAACTCATAATGCAACTTTAATTAATGAAAATGAAAGCATTAAAAATTTGAAATAGGAATATAAGAAAGCTGATAAGATATACACAACTAGAATTAAGACCCATAATAATGACATGGCTAAGATTCATGGTAAGTTATTTCAGGCAACTAAACTATCGAATTTCATGAAAGATGTGTTGGTGAATAAAATGCTAAAATTGAGAAATTTGAACTAGAACTTTCTAAAAGAAAAATTACTGTTGATAAGTTTGAAAGGGCCTCTGATAAGCTTAATGGCAACATTGGAGCTCAGATGAGTGTTAAAAAAAAGACATGTTTGGGATACGAATTTGTGGCAATACCACTCCATTTAATGATAATTATGCATCCCTACCTCACTTTAGTTTTAACACCCCTTCTTAGGATGAAATGGTCTACGAAGTTGGTCATGTACCAAAACCTAAGACATTTGTTCCTCCCGCTTCAAAACAGGTTGATTCCACACCTGTATCTGTTAGTTCTAGTGGTGATTCATCTTATTCAGTAAGTTATGTTGAAGAAAGTGGGTCGGTGGAAATGGACGTGAATTGTGATTGTGAAACTGTCCTTGATGAAACTTTGGTTGAAAATTGTGTCAATGATAAAAGGCGTGTTGATGTGAACATATCAAGTTATTTATCATCAAGTTGTAAGACTGAGGATAATTCAAGTATAAGAAAAGTGTATGAAAATGATAATCAAACAAGTACTTCATGTTAAAATGTGTCACCAAATAAAAAGTTCATTTTGTCAAACAACTAATCATTCACAAAGTCCTCAGTCATACAACTATTTTGATAACAACTACTATGACCATTATCAACAAATTATGTTGATCCATATTACACCAATGTTTTTTATGATCGAGGTCACGTATCAAATGAGTTTTATAATCATGTTACTTTTCATGGATCACCTTTCCCACCACACTAACCATATTACAGTTCTGATGACTTCTATGGCTCTCCTAGGAGAAAATGTTGTTTTGTGTGTGTTCATTCTTCTCACCTTGCAAGCATTGGTTCAAGAAACAAATTGGTATTCAAAGACGGCTTAGTCAATCCCCAAAAGGAGCTTTTAGTAGCCCAGGTTCAAGGACTGATCAAGTTGACAGTGAAGCCAGTGAAGTGGATGTGAGATCCAAAGTCAATAAAATAAAACATAAAAATGAAACCTTTTCAGAAAACTAAAGAGGATCCAAAGACCGTAAAGCCTGAGGATTCACCAAGAACAGTTTTAAAAACAATAAAAGAAAAGTCCAAAATTGCCAAAACCAAGGAACAAGTTTTTGTTTGGATTCCTATGGACTGTTTTTCAAGCGACAAGTCGTCAAGAAATAAATTTTTTTCATAAAATAAAATTAAGTTTGGTTGATTTACGGTTGAATTTCCCGAGACTTAGTACAACTAAGTCTCGGGAACCAATGTCCATTTAAAAGCTTAGTGCATACAGGGTCAATCAAGGAGGACAATCAATAGTATTAGGTACTTAGATAGTGATTGTACTCGGCATTATGATGGGAGACGGACCCATGCTATTTGATGCTAAACCATTCGATGGCGGATTTGAGTCTTTCATAAGCGATATGAGAGGACAAACTTCAAGAAAGGGAAATGTTTCATATGATACTTTGTGATTCAACAACACCAACTTCGTTCAAATGGCTCAACCACAATTTGGCGAGCGTTTCCCAAACTCACCTTGTCCAACTACTTCTCTCAAGTGATGGATCCATCATCAGCTATTGGGCTTCGGTTATAATATCTTCAAATTTGTTATATTATGTGATAATGCATTCTTAGGATAGTCAATCTGACAATAACTTTGTTGACCTTTTCACTAAAGTAATTGATCATTTTTTATTAAAACAACCTATCTGTCTTTTTGTATATAAAATTTTAAATATTTTTCAAATATGTCACAATTTTAGAGGGAGAAAATGAGTTAAGTATAACTCACCAACAAGATTTTCAGTTTCTTTAAGAAAAACTAAAATGAGTCATTTGACTCGTCAAAAATATTTTATAATATCATCAAGAAAATATGTAAATGTATTAAAAGGCATTATCCCGTTTAGAGGAAATCGGATAATTAAATATCATAAAATTTTGATAAATTGATCCGACTTTTGGAAAATGATAAGAAATTATCTCTAACAACTCTAGCACATGAAAATAGTAGATCAAAAGCCAACAAGATCATTTTTTGATGTGTAGATAGCCTTGACAAATGAGTAAATGTCAAAGTAATATAAACTTGAAACTCCACATATGTTAGTGATTACACACTCATGAAGCGGTTTTCAACTCAATATAAGTCATATCAATGAAGGAAAAAAATTTATTAGTCAGTCATACACGAGCCCATTAGTGATTAATCACCATAAAAATGTTCTTGCTTTAAATAAAATTAATGAAAATCAAAATGTTAAAGCAGAAAAACTACAAAGTGCTTAAAATATTCAAATTCAACAACAAAAATGTTGATAAATAACAAACAAAAAAGGGTATACTAGAATCACGTAACGTGGGGCAAACAGGTAAGTCCAAAACACTTTATATGAAGGCTTGTAAGTCTGTATGGTAAGTAGGTCCATGGTTCAACCTATTGTTTGAAAAAGTTTGCAAAAAATTTAAATAAGCTTAAAATATTTTTATCAATCATTAGGGGGTCGGAGTCAATTCGTGGAGATACTAATAAACATAAACTATGTCCGAGGTATGATGGAGTTTGTAATTTTTTGGATTAAACGGGGACCACACAAGCAAGGTACCTAATACATACCTTAACATGTCACATTGACATCAAAATACTTGTTAAGTTTAAAGTGGGCAAATTATATCTACCATCGAATTTAGATTCTTGGCATAATAACATCCAAATAGAAGTGTGATCTAGGACGATATCGATTAATGTGATTTCATGTTGTGATCTTTCTCACAAAAATAATCTAGTAAATTTTTAAGAAAAAATTTAAATAATATTAATTTCATCTTTACTCCTATCTTTTAATTCTCATTTTCTTCTGTTTTATTTATGTTTCAACTTCAAAATATTGTATATATTTTTGTAATTTTAAAACATATGAGAATGCCAAAAAGACTTTACGTTTTTATTGTATATGTACATATTTGATCAAACCTTTGTTTTATTCAAACTCATGCATTTTGTTGTCTAGGTCACTCATGCAAAGTTCGTTGAAAACCTGAGACATAAACACATCATTTACAAGTTGAGGGAGTAAAATTGATATTTTATTAGTAGTCAATATAAAACAAAACTTCAGAGTTATCTTACAAACACTTCAAACCAACACTAGTAGATAAACAAGCTTTAGATCCGGTGAAAATGAGCTTTAGATGCGGTTTTTAACCGCGTCAAAAAATAGGGCCTCAAAATCTATACTTACTTTTAGACGCGGTTTTGGAAACCGCATCAAATGCTTCTAAAACCGCATCAAATGCTCCACTCTAATTTCCAAAGAATCATTTTTAGCCACCCTTTTAAACCACGTCGAATACATCCTAACCGCGGCGAATAAACAACTCACCTTTTCATAAAATATTTTTAGCCACTCGCAAACCACGTCAATTGAGCATTTATAATTTGTTATTATGGCGCCAAATCCAAATTTTAACCTCCCAAATCTTTTTAAACCACTCAATATTATCAATCAAATTAATCCATCAAAATAACACAATTAACCAAAATGTATTAAATCCATAATTTTACAAAATAAACTTCAAAATATTGCAAGACCAAAATACATTAAATCCAAAACCGACAATCTATTAAACAAGATTCAAATCTAAATTACAAATACTTCTAATCAAGTATACCAAACTTCATAAAAACCCGGCATCAAGTTCTCAAGTAAGTTGTCGATCTCTGTTTCGGTAATAAACGTCATGTCGTGCACCATCTTAAAAAGAAATAAAATAAATTAAGTTAGCATTTAAGATAATCAAACAATTATAAAATATAAAATACTTACAAGGTCAGAAAATTTATTTTGATAAGTATGCACAAAATCAAACATGTATTTAAGCACCATGAAACCACATTCCCAATTGGATGGTTGTTGTTGACACTACAAGAAATTAACAACTAATTATTTGAAACTTAAAAAAATAAATCAACTAAGAAATATAAATCATACCGGAACCATTGTCCATGTAAACTTGACTTCACTAAGAGCAGACCGAATTACTTCCGAAAGAAGATATTTAGATTGATCCTTTTTTCCTGCTATCATTAGAGAAACTAAAAGTATACCTTTTTCGCCTTTCGTGGCCATTGAATAAACTTATTTATGATTTGCTCCATGATTCATATTCCTTCATTGACAGACTCGTGAGGGACAGGAATGTACAAATAATTTTTATGGACATAATCGACTTGTACCTTCACGCAATGTTCATGCATGAGAATATCATCCAAATATCTATCATGTGTAGGATATTCCTGGCCATTGGCTAGAGTTAATTGATCACTCCTTGAATCAAACGACCATAAGAATTGACATTGACATATATTCTGCAAAGCCATACAACGTTTTGATAAATAAATATATTTATATATCAATAAGCTTTAAATTATATGACCTGTATAATACCTCGATATCCGAATACACAATATGTGAGCCACCCGGATCGGAGCCATCAAAAGTTGGGCTTTCGTGCACACTTTGTCTCTTCTGTCTCATGTTCAACTCTAGGGTCTTCTCCACCCTTTTCCCACAATCTTTAAAATACCCTCCTTGAACTTGTAATTTCCTTATAAACTCAACATCAAATATTACATGAATTAATATATACAAATACTTACAAAAAAAATCTTATATTCATATAATGTCATTACCTATACAATATGAAACTGCCCGTGTGTGGCCCCCATGCTCAGGTCCAAGAGTTTCAATTAATGGATCAGATTGCCCATTACCATAAGTTTCATCACGTCTCATGTTATTCGCAGCAGCAATCTATATATAAAAGTAAGTATATATATATATATAAAGTATAAATGTTCAAGCATTCGACAAAGTTAATACATAGAAATAAATATATATTTTTACTTACCATTTTTCTAACAGTTGCAACATGTTGACCAATGTCATCATTGTCAGTTTCTGAGTCCTTATCCCTTCTAGCCGTGACCCCACAATTGCCAACGGTTGTCTCCCATTTCAGCAAGTTCTGGACGACTTTTCACGAGTGAAGGCCATATTGTGTCCATGTTTCTTTCCAAACCCTTATATCACATGCGCCCTAACTTGTGCGGGTGTTTGTTTGCTTGTGCATTTAAACTTGCCTTTTCACTTTTTGCCAACAAGTTAATCAGCAAGCTATTGTATTAATATTTTCGCAACTATTGCAATAATAATATATATAATATACAATATAATTAACATATACCTTAGCTTCTTCGGTTATCCTTAACTTAAGAAAGTCATTCCACTTTGTTTTATCTAAATAATTATACTTTAGAATAAGATCTTTTTTTTCTGGATCATCTTTCCATTCTGTAAAAATCTTACTAAAATAACCGGTACACATATTTCTGTATCTGGCTCTTCTAATTGTAACTTTCTCTGCATCATCGTTTGGAGTATGACAAGCAACCTAATTATTTAACAAACAACAGGTAAACATATAGATTAATTAATGCATATTTCATATCTCTAAAAAGTTACAAAAAATAAAACAAAATACCTTAATTTCCAACCAAAACTTTCTCCATTCTTCCTTTGTAATTTTGTCGTTTGGAATCCAATACGGTAAATGTTTTCTAGATGGCACTCCAAGATCTGAATCAAAGTAATTTGCGGTTGGTCCAATCGGTATCTGATTTTTACTAAATTTAACAACCATTTCATCCTCACTCAGTTTCTTTAGACACTTAGCAACACTGCGCCTAGTTTTCGTTTACGCGTAAACGTAGTTTCCTCCTCTGGCATATTTCCCTAAAAATTGCATAAAATAACCTTGACCCATCTTGACTCTAGAACAAAACAACGCATTCAACAATGTATAAATGACCAATAATTGGTCAAAAGACAACAAGCATTTCAGTATATATAAAAATCAGCAATATCAGGTCATGACCCACAATATTCTGATCAATTTAATAATCTTTAACTGTTAAGCTTTAAAAATGCCTTTTTTGGCCATTCAAATTGGAGACTTGAGAAAATAATCAGGCTGAGGTTTTTGACCAGTTTCATACTTTATCTATATTTTAGATACGTTTCACTTCCTTTATTAAACGGGTCAATATAGAGAAGTAAAGTGAGCGAAATGTGTGAAACTAGAGTGAACCACTTCATAACCCAAAACCCGGATAAATTACCCAAAGAACGCCCCAATAACAAAGGGACCACATGCCCATATGTATTAACAGGAACTAGAAACATACGAAAGCAAAGTTTAATTACTTCATATCTATTTAAACAAAATCCAAATTGAATATAAAAACCAAAAGTGTACCTACACGCTTGATAAAGAAACTGGTTTATAAATCAACAACTCATAAATCGTTTCTGAATCGATAAAAAGAAAAACCCCGTCATGAATATTAAACAAAATATGAAAACAAATTAATAATCAAAATGAGCAAAGCAAAAAAATTGATACTTTTTTGAAGCAGAAAATAATACCAGAATATGGATGTTCTTCAAAATACTACAAAATTTAGCTCCAAATGTGGTGATTCGATGGGGTTTTTTTAAAGCTCAAACAGATCAAAGAGAAGATAATTGAACATGTGAAGTTAACTGTGTGAAATGAACTGCTTGAATCAACGCTAGTTAGGGTTTTAGAATTTGGAGTGATAATGTTTAGCGCATCTTTATTATTATATTTTGGATCTACCCGCCTTGTTACTCACATAGTAATTATTTTATTTTAAACGGTTTTTTTAATAAATACAAGGTACATTCAAGAATATGTGATCTACTGTATTATTTTAAAACTAGGTCAGCTACCCGTGTAGCACATGAGTTAGAATAAATAACTTTATTTAAATAATAACACAATGTAAAATAAAAAAATATGTTCAAAAGATTTAAAGATATATTATATGGTTGAATAAATTACACATTACACAATATGGAATAAAAAGTTGTTAGATGTTCATAAATCTTTAAATATTTCTTTGTATACAATACTTGTAGTTTTTTTTGTAACTTTATTTTCTATATCAATACTTAGTAGTTTCACATTGTTTCTGTTTATAACTCTAGATAATGCAACACATAAATATTATGAGTTAAAATAAATTCTTAAAAACAAACCAACCATCTATAATGACTGACCTTAGCTTTTATTAATCTTTGATGCAAAACAAAAATAAAGTGAAAATTTTATACTTTGAAATTAATCATTTTATCTAAAGGTATAAGATTTTTTTAAGAATAAAAATGTGAGTTTCGGTATTACTTTAGGATATGATTTCGGCTTCTATAACACGGTTATCATATTGTATTTTTATATACAGTTTAGTTTAATTGCATAAACCAATTTTCTAGTTAATATTTAAAGCAACTTATTTCAACGTCAACTTTTATGACTAAACTATAAATTGACAACCTTATATTTTGTCACACCCCGACCAAAGGCGGCGGAACATGCCGGGGCGTAACGTATTGATTGGACAGTAGCTCGAAAAACACTAATAAAAGTGACAATAATTATTTAATTCGTTAATAACAAAACAAGTACACAAATTCAATAAACAGAACAACGATTACATCATGTTTTGTATTTTTAATAATATCCTAAGGTAAAACTAAATTCTTCGATCTCGAACAATGTAAATTACTTGTACCTGTAGCATGTATAAAAATAGAGTTTGTCAACACGAATGTTGGTGAGAATACATAAGTTTTAGTTGAGATACATATATAGATAAAAACCACAATTCATATGTACATGATGAATATTATTGTTTCTATGAAAATGTAAACAACTAAATAGATGTGGACCCGTTCTCATTGATACGAAATCAATGTACTTGGGTAAATGTATGATCATACTAGATGAGGATAGATGAGGATGAGATACCAACCACCAAACATAAAATAAACAATTAAGCACATAGAGCATTATTATAGAGCATGCAATAATCACACATAAACATATATTGAATTGTGTTTTGAATAGATGTGGAATAAAAATGAGTAAAATAATGTATACATGCTATCCCCAAAATATAAAAGATGGAAAAAGGGGGATATGTAAACTCATCTCAGAGATATGGTAGATGATAACGGGAAGACGGGTAAAGTGAACAAGTTATTAGTTAGTTTCCGCGACGAGTCCCGACGATATGTCCTAATTTTAAATGTACAACTAAAATAAATACTCGGATGCTATAAATGAACAAGACTTGAAAATAAGGGTTTATAACGGATTTGGGATTAATAAAGCATTGGATATATTTTATATACATTTTATATAGGTCGAATTAAACGTATTGATTAATTATTTTTGACAAGTTATTATTCATTTTTTACTATAAATTGCTAATATTTATTATATAATTATGTATTTAAACGAAAAACTTATTTTGGTGATCGACTCGCTTAGACGAATAAAATTATTCTTAGTTTAATTCTCTTTTAAAATTTAGGTTTTAAATCTAGAAAATATAAATTTTATAAATATTTTAAAACTTATATATCTATATGTACATGTATGGAAACGTTAATCAAGATTTATTTTGAAGGTTTAATAAGGTTTGGTTCGTTAAACAAGTGTAACACTATTAGTTTTTATTATATTTATAGCTTAAAATAATATAATTTTACTAAAGCAAAGAAAGAAATAAAGAAAGGGAAAAAAATGTCAAAAATGATGCTACAGAGACTCGAACCCGGGTCTGTAAGAGCCTGGGTTGAGCATACACCAATACGACCAACTGGACTAACTGGAATATTGATATAAGTTTGCTTTAGATTAACTATAATTATAAGTGCCGATAAGTTCCCAAATCAACATAAACCCTAATTAAACAACACCCAAATTGATGATCTTATACCCTCTGTCCGTCGAAATTGACAGAGGGGTTTTAGCAAGCATTCAAATCTGATCAAAACCCATATATTAATTACCTTGTAAGATGATGTATTGTGGGGTGAACGACAACCTAGGGTTTCCGGCTTGAAACACAAAATCAAACTCGATCTTAAACAGCTTTTGCGTTGAAATTGATTTAGGGTTTTAACTCGGAATGTTGAGAGGATAGTGTGGTTTTGTTTAATTGAGTTATAGACTAGTATTTATAGGGGATTGACGTCAATATATGTCCGCGGTTTGTTTTAATAATAATTGATCAATCCGTTCAAAGTTTGCTGTCAATTAACGGGATTACCATATAGGAGATTAACGTGTTGGACAAGACGCGAGTAGGCATGAATGATTCCTTGTTTTACGGCTTGATTTGAGGATTAAGACTTGAAGATAAGAAAGGGGGGTGGGGGCTGGTCGTTGATGATGGGTCAAAGGGGAAGGAAAACATGGATTTTGAATAATATTTACAAATTTATCCCTGGTTTATGGTTGATCGATCACAAGTTGTAAAAATATAAATCATAAGGAAATTTAACATAATCAACACTCCAAGTCAAACATAACGAAAATAATATAAGTCATAAGATTTCGTTTTGTTATTAATATGTGCGGATCCGAAAATGAAAGTTTTATTTATTTTGATTATTATTATTTATTATTTTTTTATATATGTATAAGTCGGGTTTCGGGTTTGAAAAAATAACGAATGTTACATATTTTAAGGTCATTTAAAACATCAGGAAACTAATACTTTCTTGTAATGTACCATTTTATGACTTATAGAACATAAATAGCGAACACTTGCTAATTCCTTGAGCGACCTCATTTTTCGCTGAAAGTATAACTCGCTCACTAAAGAAAACTGTATTTTTAAAAACTTCAATAATAGAAGAATATATAAAGTCCATTTATCATATGATTAATAGTGTGCTAATGTCTAACAGGTGTTTTCCAAAGATAAGTTATTTTATCCACCTGAAAAATCAAAACATGTAGCCTAGTGTTTATATTTTTGTTGATTATTAAGATTATGAACTTAATATAAATGATGGGTTGATTAAAAAATAGTTGTAAATGACTACTTTTTTAAACCAACCCGTGGATCGAAACACATTTTAATAATAAACTGCTTTTACTTGAATCATGTTTGATATTTTAACCGGTTAAAGAAACCAGCTTGTTTAAGTTAACGAAACTCATTTTAATCATAATTTGTCTTTTCAGGGTTTTAAAGAAAAGACTTGTAATTTAGCAAATAATCCTATATATTTAATAAGTTAAAGTTTATTGAAATTTAATTTTAAAATTAATCTTGCCACTTCATCCAATAATATCGTTTCTTATAAAACCTTAATTAATATAATATATTTAAAACCATATTTTTTTGAATCATTATTCAATATGAACGTGAATATTGGTTACTTATAAAAACCTAATATTAATAACTACTACAATATATTTATATAAAACAAAATAATATATTTATGTTGGTATTTAATTGTTTAAATCAGGAAAGAATTATTAAAATGAGAAATGAAAGATTTAAAAGTAAAAAAATGAAATACAAAATTATTAATAACAAAGAATAATATAAAAAAAATAAAACGAAAGATTAAAAAAAATGTAATACATAATTATTAATAAGAAAGAGAATTGTTAAATTTATTTAACATGAGAGAGAGAGAATGGAAATTTTTGTAAGTATTAACTTGGTGATAACATGTGGCACTTAGTAAGTTTTATTTAGTATACTATATTAGTACCCGTGTTACACATGGTGGAACATATTTAAAAACACAATATATATATATATATATATATATATATATGTAACATCACATAAATATAAATTTAATGAAATACAAATGTTGTATTTATAAATAAATGATAATTTTACATAAATTATAAGACATCATAACTTATATAAATCAAATACAAAGACTAACAAAGATAAATGAAAAGTTAAAATATTTTATAACTTACATCATTAGTACAATAATATGCAAACAAAGGAAATTAGTCTTCAAATCAATAAAATAATTCTACACTATCGATTCAACAAAGCTTCTATCTCAATTTTGATTCAAAAAATAAACTCTATCTAAGACATTTGTTACACACCAATAACTGTAATGTTTATTACTCGAATGTAACATCCTACTTTTGGTTATAAAAATAAAATAAATTTCGTTTATTTTAGTGGGTCGTTATCGGTTTAGATAACTAGAAAATGAGTTGGGCTAGAGTTGGGTTAAACAGACATGGGTTATGGACTTGGGTATGAAAGAAAGAAGGAAAGATCGAGGGCTTAAGCCCATGATCCCTAAATATATAAACCATAATCACCATTAATTCCCTCATTTTACACATATTCCATACACCACCAAAACACACACTTAAGCTCTCTCTCTAGTCTCTCTCTCTAGCTGAAACATAGAAGAAGAATCGATCCCGGTCCAAGGTATGATAGTACGATATTGTATGAGCTTAAACCCGTTGTATATAATCACAAAACGACGAGCCGAAACCGTTACATCGTTAAAGTCACGAGATTCGGGTGGAATCGGGTATAAACCGAACCTAAGATGAGCTTAGGGGTCACCCTAGCTCAAAACTGGGTCGAACGGGATGAAAAACGGTGTAAAACGGTGAAAATACGTTTTTCCTGTGAGTTTTACGGTATTCCGGCAATGGCGGCGCCGGAAAAACGTGTACGAGGTTGTTAGGGAATGTTCTGACATTCCCTGACCTAACCCAAGTTCGCTATGGAAACCTAACGAATTAAAAGGTGATTCGTTAGTTGATTCGTAAATGGGGGCATAACGAATTAGCTCTAGTTCGTGTCTGATTCGTTAAGGGAAAGGGTAACGAATTACCCTTGATTCGTGATAGTTAGTTCGTTAAAAGAAATAACGAATTAGAAAGTCCAATTCGCTACTTGGACCGGTTCACTATATGGACTGATTCGTTAAGGAGTCCAGTTCGTTAAAGGGTTCAATTCGTTACAAAAACCAGTTCGTTAAGATAAGCCAATTCGTTATGAACCAGTAACGAATTAGAAGTTTAACAGAATGATAATAACATTCCCTGGACTTAGAAAAGAATGATTTAATTACAAAGAAGCCATTGGACTTTAAGTAGCAAATTATCTAATGGTTCAAAATCCTAATGGAAATTGTGTTAAGACAGCTTAACCCCAGCCAGGGGCTCTGCCCCTTGGACCCCGCTAGGGGCTGTCGCCCCTAGAACCCCGCTGCCAGGGGCGCTGCCCCCGGACCCCCGTTCGTTGAGAGTAATAATTAAACTAGAAAGACGATATGTGTAGTGATAGTTTATTGATACGTATAATTATTATACAGTTAGTCGTGCACAGCTCAAGAAGGGAATACCCGTAAATGGTGAACGCAACCGCACTGAGGTGAGCTTCTAGCCCCACTTCCTTGTTATGTTTTCGGGGTTGTGTGCATACTCGATGTGATAGTCAATACACTTAACTTAGGTGGTAAGTGTATGCCTTGTATGATTTGTGTATGACGATTGCTTGACGGTGCTTGAACAATCTTCGGATATTGCATGTGCTGTCAAGTGTAATTAAAGGTACGATTGATATGTATGATGTATGAATGACGTATGTATGAATATGTATGATGTATGAACAATATATGTATGAAATGTTGATGGTACGTGAACGCTCTTCGGAGATTGCACATATCGTCAAGGAAAGTATGTAAATGACAGGTATGTTATAGTAGCGCGAATGTAGGGAACCGACCCTAACAATATCGGCGAATGAAGTGAACCGACCCTAATAGTATCGGCGAATGTAGGGAACCGACCCTAATAGTATCGGCGAACGTAGGGAACCGACCCTAATAATATCGGCGAACGTAGGGAACCGACCCTAATAATATCGGCGAAGGTTATAGGACGGAATGCTCTTTAAAACGTATATGTATGAATGAAAGTATGTAAGTAAGTACGAAAGAAAGAATGAAAGTACGTATGTAAGTAAGTGTGTAAGAAGATATGAAGGTATGTACCTCCGGGTGCATATGCTAGTATGTGAATGTATTGTATGTTGTATGATTAACTAGAACTCACTCAGCGTAGCTGATTTTTAGTATGCATGTAGGCTAATCGACTAAGGCAGTTGGCTTGAGGAAGACACATGGCAGGATCCGAAGAGGCTGGCATCTGGAGATTGTCGTGATGTTTGAAATGCTATGTTTTATGTTATGTTTTTGAAAGACACGTTATGGATGTTGTAATGAATGGTTGACTTTTATATTATTCCGTGAAAGTTTTTATTAACTCTGATATTATGAATTGTGTTTATGAGTAAATCCAACGTTAAAGTGAGGCACCGATAACGGGGCCTTACATCGAAGATAATAACCGTGTTTATTTACACATAAATTAAAAACATTTATTACACATCATATTAAAATATGTTAAGAGATGAACAATATCTAACACATTTCTTTTTATAAGTATATTATAAAATTACGTTACAAAACAAATTATTATGACAATCAAAAACCTAAATTTAGTCTTTCATAATACTATAATTAATTGATATTTAAAATAAAGTTTTAATCGATATTCAATAGATGACTATTAAAGAAACTTTATAATTAACTAGTAGATGATGTATATGAATATGGTTGATTACTATTAAAGAAATTTTATAATTAATTTTATTTAAACGAATATAAGTTAAAAGTTACAAATAGTTTTATTTCTAGTTAGAAATAAGTTATTGATATAGTTTTGATAACATAATTAAAAGTGTAAAATTTACTAAATAGAGAATTAATTCATACAAGTCAGTTTTTTAAGTAATTTTATTTAATATAACGATAATTTTGGTAAAACGATTTTTATTGATATAAAATGAACAAATGAAAGTTTAATATATTTAAGCGAATGATTATTATTGATATAATCGTTATTATTGATATCTAGATTAGAGCCCGTGTTACACACAGTTGAAAATATAAAAACAATAAATTAAAAACTTATAAAAAATATACTTAACTTTTTCAAACCTAGTTCATAGTTTCAAATCCATAATAATCCAGCTACTATTTAAACTAACAATATACCAAAACATATTTATAATCTAATAATACAAAATAACAATATGGTACCGAACTACTAATTAAAAGTAAACTATAACCCACAACCTTATCTCCTTAAAACAATATGAAATTTGAAATGAATAATCAACTTTGTATTGTGAGTCTCTAAGACTTGCTTGGCTGTTGCAAATTCGAATTATTTCTAACAAAGGTCAAGCTGGAAATATATATATATATAGTTACTAAATTACCATCTTGAAATAAAAAACCACTTTTGAATTAAATAACCTAGTGAATGATCCGTGTAACACATGAGCGGGAATTATAGAAAACGTAAAATATACATATATGTTTTAAATTTAAACGAGTTGTAAATGTTATATTTATAAGAACGGATTATTTTAGATGAATTATAAGGTATTACATCATGAATATTAATTAAACGATAATTGCATCATTTGAAATTAAAAGTAAAACTCCAATATACAATTAATAGGTTATAAACAAAATGGATTCATATGTTATAAACAATTACAAAAGTTTAAATAAACGTACATATTATAATTATAACATAAAAAATGATTCATAAGATATTATTTCCGATGTGTTTCTGTTTTGAAATGAAAGTACGAAATAATTCGTAGTAGTTGTAGAGATTATAATTTTGGATTTAAAATTGAAATTGATTGTAAGATAATTTTGAATTTTGGTTTGTTAATATTAACAAAATTGTAAATGATAATATACTGTAATATACATAGAAATTATATCGTTTTTTAATTTATCAAAACACGGTAATAAAAATTATTTTTTATTTTATTTTAGTCAACTTATTATTATGTAAAATATGGATAATTATTTTCAAATTAACTTGTACCAAAAATATACAAAATTAACTTATTTACTTGATGGTCAAAAAATATTCAAATTAAGTTTTGAATGGGATAATTAAACTATCCCATTCAAATTAACTTTAAAATCAAGTAATTAAAGTAATTATTTTCAAGTAATTTGACTATCAAGTAATTATTTTCAAATAATTCAAATTAACTTTAAAATTAAAGTATATCAAATGTGTTAATGAGATAATTAAATAATATAAATTACAATATTCATGTTAATTAGGTTATTTAAAACAAATAAGGAAAGTCCAAAACTAAATAAATTTTATTAATGGGATAATTCATGTCTACTAAATTAACACACGCCGAAAAAAATACAAATCAACTAATCTCGAATCTGCGATATACAATAATATTTTATTTTATGTAAAAAAATTTAAAAATGAATATACATGAATATTCAAAAATGAAATATACATCATTACATCGATATTAAAATTATAATAAATACATATTATAAACTCATGATAAATCCGTGAAATTAGATTATATGAGTCGGACAATTATCTGAAATAATAAAAATGAATATTAATATTGATATTATGGATTATTTTAATTATAACTAATAACCGGAAAAATTTAAAGGTGTTACCAGAAATAGGAAAATTAAAGGTGTTACCGGAAAATAGATTGTATAAGCCGTGACACTCACCTGAAACTATAAAGTAAAATATTAATGTTGATATTATGCAACCATTGTTATAGGTAAAACAAATATCTGAAAAACTAACCGAAAACGAAAAAATAGAATATAAGATTTTGATTAACAATCTAAAATGAAAACTTGAGCAAATCAATCGGATAGATAACCTGAAATAATGAAAAGCAACCATTATTATAGGTATAATATATAGCCGGAAAAACTTAACGGAAATACTTACCGGAAAAATTAATACGTCCACATATAACCTTCATCGCCGTTTATGATTTACAACCTAAACTGATTTTTAATAAAATCAGTTAACAATGAGAATATTAGAGGAAACAATAACCAGAAAAAAAATTTAATGCTGCCGGAAATACATAGATCAACATCGGAAGTTTATTATAAAATATAAACTTACCGGAAAATTAATACAAATCTACATCCATATTCGTCGGAATATATGAATAGGAGAAAGGAGATCCGGCTAAACTATAAAAAGAGATAAAATGTTGATTAGGGTAAAAAATTAAGAAATGTTATGGTTTAAATATAGGTTAGTGGACTGAGTTGACATGATTATGAAAGACAATGGGTGACATGAGGTGGCATTGATGTGGATGGCCTAGAATCTTGACAAATGGAAATTATTGTTTGCTTTAATAGAATGTATAGATCAGGGTCTTATCTTTTATTAATATCATATATAATATAGAATAAAATTTTCAATTTTTAAAATCATTATCAATAATTATAATATCATATTCAATATAGCGTAAAAATTTTCAAATTTTAAAATCATCAGTGTCTTGCACCATTTTTTTTTAATTATCAATATATTTTTAAAAAAAGAAAAAAATAAATGTATATTATTGTTGTTGTTGCTGCTGTTGCTAGAATACCAACAATATAATATCATATATAAATGTCACTGAAATGTAACGATTACATCGAAACAGAAGGTAAGCGGGCAACAAGTTGTGTCGTACCTGTACCTAACATCAGTAAATCTTGGTACCCATACCCGTACTCGTATCCGAATTATATGGTACGGGTACATGTACTTTGGGTACGGTACTTACTTTGGTACCTCTTGGTTCTTTTTATTAAATCTTCACTAAACTAGGTATCGGTAATAGTACGATATCGACCATCAATTATATATAATACCAAAACTATAATATCGTAACCAAAACATAATACCAAAACTAAAAATGAAACAAATCAGCCATAAAGGAAAATCTATTTCCTTTTCTTTTTCTTAATTTATTGTTTCTCAATTTTATATAAAAAACAAGAGAGAAAGTTAATACATGTTATTTAATTATATACACAATTACACATACATGAAATAAAAATATACGAATACACAATATATGAATATACGCATATAAATTGAGAATGAACTTAATTATTCAACTAATATATAATATGTTTTGATAATTTCGCTTGAAAGTTAAGTCATA
>NW_027502195.1:0-27250 GCF_021521415.1 Bidens hawaiensis
AACCAGTAGCAATAATCTCCGGCAGCTACAACTGAGTGATGTCAGCGGAATCCGGTGGCCGAAAAAACGGGCAGCAGCAAAACCCAGTAACAGCATCCGGAAACAGTAGATCCAAGCAGCGGCAGAAACAGCTGGGCTGCGGTGGTGTCTTGGCTGAGCTGTGGCGGTGCTTCGGTGAAGGTTTGAAGGCCGGCGGAGGGTGGAGGCGGTTTTCCGGTGGCCAGAAAACGGCCGGCGGCGGCGGCTGGTCTTAAGGTGGCTAGGGTTTTTTATATGGTGATGATGATTAGTTATCTTAAATAATAAGATATTATTATATATATAAATGATTAGGGTTTAAGTAAGTTTAAACCCAATGGGCTTCAAGCCCAAAATCACCTAACATAAAAAGCCTAGTCCACCATATGATCTTACTAATTTATTGTGTTGGCCCATTTAACAATTAAGTGGGTTTTAGATTCGTTACCCTCGGTGTAACTCATACCGGGTCATATTCGGGTCGGTCCACGTTGACTTGACCCGAACCGACCATATATTCCAACAGTGAATCTTACCTTAGATGCAGATTTTATTGTCGTGGTACTTATGATACCGTGAGGAATCAATTCAGGGTTATTTAAAACTTGGGACCTAGGTTTGTAATTGAAGATGGATTGGAGTTGATGAGAGGGCCAAGTACATTACGACATAAGATGGTAACCCGTTTGGTATCCAGATTTGGTAAGACCTACTACCCAAGATTTTTAAATCTTAAACATGTTAAATGTCTAGAGTTCACCAAATAACAAAGAATGAACATGGTGGATGTCTGAAAAAAAGTGAGAAGGAGCAAGCAAAGAGCGTCACATCAGAATTGTTTTTGTATATTTTTATATAGAGTATAGATTGTTATAAAAAATATTGGAAACAATACATATGAATAAAATACACACATAATAAGAATAACATGTCAACAATTTGCAACATATTCTTGCATATGTGTATTAAACCATAACAGTATATTTAGAACCCGTTATACAACCTCCAATTCACCATCTTTAATATGAGACTTATTCTGGTCTAATGCTACAAAGATGATTCTTTCTGAGTCCAACTTCCATGACCAAAGTCAGAAGAGCCTCACACACCTGAGAAGCATCCGCCTCTAGAGGGTCATCATTAGTTGAAGAGTAAACCATCCATGCGTGGTCCAACTTCCGCTTAGGTCGTACCACCACAGAGCCCGGGACCTCTGCATCACGACATGTGACAAGTCCGTCACTTTTCTCACCATATCTGGTTTGTAGCAGTTGGGCAGAAGCAGCCAGTGTGGCCCCAAGAGGCACCACAACCGGCATTGATACATGAGCAAATCTTGGTATTTCTGCTTGTGCAATACGAGTAAGAGTCGCTAAAGCTGCCGGAGAAATTTTGGCTTCGGTATGAAATGAGACAACTGGGAGTTCCTTTGGTAAGTGGTGTTTTTTCAAGAATTCCTTTCGCTTTGTGTATGTTAAATCTTCGAGTGCCTGCATGTCACCCTTCAAAATCAACAAGTCATGTTTAGAACTATATATATGTAGCAAGTGGGTGGATGAGGCGTAGTTGATTTATGAACAAAATTAACAATAAGCTAGTTTATAATACATGTTATAGCAGGATTTAATATGTTCTTTAGCAATACTTAAAATCATGGATTTAATTTTGTAACGTGTATAAGTCTACTTTAAATAAAAAAACATTTCCCTATTTAAATTAACTGTATGGGTTACATGTAATCAGATTTATGGTTATATAAGAAATCACATAATAAGCTTAGAGCTAAACATTTATAGATGTGTATTTTCAGTTGTGCATATTAATTTTTTTCAAAAATGTAGACGTGTTTTAAAGCTACCTTCCAAAAAGTCGAGGTTCTCTTTCCTGGCCGGTGATACGCCGGGGAAGAAGACGAGATTCTATTTAGGGTCTTTTAAAACTACTTGCTAAAAAGCACGACACATTTGACTTTTTATCTTAGTGTCATTTCAAACTTGATTTTTTAAAATTAAAAATATAGAATATTTTATGATATTTGGTAATAAAAAAGGAACCTAGTCGGGGTTTTACTTATATACAAATATATATATATATATATATGATTGGGATTACGAGAGAACTATTTTAAAATTGAGAACTTTGAATATCATTTTAAACCTCAAAAAACACAAAAATAAAAAAATTCCATAAAACAAAAAAAAAACTCAAAAATAAAATAAGTAAAAAAACCAAGATTCTTATTTATCATCCCAGTTTCATATAAAAAAAACTTCTTGGTTTAGCTAAAATATACATATATGTATAATATGTACATATATGTATATACACGTTTTTTATATACACATATGAACAATTTAAGATAAATGATAATGTACATATGTGTATATTACGTAACTATAGATTAAATGAAATTATACATATGTGTATAATAAGAGTTTTCTTATTTCTTTTATGTTATTATTTTTTATGAAACTGGAATGAAATATACCAATTTTGATTTTTTTACTTTTTAAATTCTTTTTTATAATTTTCTTAAATATTTTTTAACAGTTTTTTTATTGGTCCAAAATGTTTCTCAAAGTTCTCAATTTGCAAGTGGTTCTCTTAGGATCTGTACCATATATATATGATCAGGGTCATGAGAGAACTTTTTGAAATTGGGAACTATTAGAACCATTTTGGACCACAAAAACCCACAAATAAAAAAAATCATAAAATAAAAAAAACAACAATCAAAAATGTAAAAAAAAACCAAAATTCTACTTTTTTAAAATTTTTATTATTTTTTGTTTTATGATTTTTTTTAAATATATTTTTAAATGTGTTTTTAGTTGTCCAAAATGTCTCAAAGTTTTCAATTTGCAAATGGTTCTGTTTGGATCCTTACCCTAAATATATATATATATATATATATATATATATATATATATATATATATATATATATATATTAGTTATTTTGGTTTATTTGGATTAGTTTATTTTCTACTGATTATTTTACCTTTAAATTAGTAAAAAAAATTGTTATGGGGTAACAAGTTTAATGTATATGATGACCAAAACATACATGATCACCCTTAAAAGTCCATGGTTCCGGCCTTGTATCCATTAGACTGATGGGTATATATCAGTGGGCAACCCCCACTGGTTCTTGGTGGCAGCCACATGCAAACCCACCGCTCACCGGGCTCACTAGAACACCGCCCCACATATACTGCTCACGCGTGACCTAAGCTTACTGAGGGCGGTTATTAGTGAGGATGAAGGTGGGCCCCATTTGACATGTGAAGGGTGATTTTGAAGGATAAGTGTGAATATTTTAATTTTAGAAATTATAAAAATGAAGAATGGTGGAGTATGATGGAGAGTGGTGTATTTCCTTGGTTGAAGGGTGATGTGGAATGATGGGGGGGGAAGCTAACGTGGTGCTGACGTGGCGAATAAGGGGAATGATGTTGAGGGGTTTATACCCCTTAGCCTTGTAGTGTTATACGACGTACAATGCTTACTGTCACTGTTTGTAGGTTATTGTGCTATATATATATATATATATATATATATATATATATACACATATATATATACTAGTTTTTATCCTCGCGTATTACGGGGATTGTTTTACATTATTTGATCTAATATTTGTATAATTTTTGGATTTTATATTTTATTTATTATAAGAAAATTAATAATATACTTAGGGCTTTTTGATACAGAGTTTCACAAATAAATGAGATGTTATAACCCGGTTTAAAAGTTATGGGTTTGGTGATACTTTTTTACTATAAAAATGTTTCTTAATTATGAATAATATATATATTTATAAGTGGATATTAATTTATAGTATATCTGTAACATCAGACATTTTTGAAAATAATAATAAAATAATAGACAAAGGATAGTAGGTTTAAAATAGATGGACTTAGTGAGATTATGAGTCTAAGTTTCATGGGCCTAAGGTATATAAACCCTTAAAACCCTACATCTCATTCATTTCTATCCATTTATCACCATAGTCTGCACACTAAAAAACACACACTTAAGTCAAACGCTCTCTACAACTTTCCAGAGCACAAACTGAGACCATAGAATGGTAAAGATGATTTATCTCAGCTGTAGTAACCCAATGAAACCCGACACCACAACTCCGGGAAGCCGTTTTGTCTGTGCGGATCTAGATCTAGTAAAAATCAGGTGTTTATAGGATCAAAAAAGAGCTTAAGGGTCACCTTAGCTTGGATATGGACCACTCGAAGCTTCCTGGGTCAAAAACAAACATTTTTCCGGCCAAAACACGGCGACTGACGGGGCCAAAATCGCGGAAAACCCTAAAAACGCGAAGAAGATGACCAGACCTGCACTTAACGGGCGGATATGCCATTTTCCGGCGGATATGGCACAAACCATATACAGCGGATACGGCTAAGCCATATACGGCGTATATGGAAGCCCATATAAGGCGTAGGCGTGGGGTTGTATCCGGCGGATAAGAGGAAGTAATATCCGACCTAGGTGTAAGAAACTATGTATAGATTGCATATGTTGGACACATGCGGCACATATGTTATACAACATATACGACGCATGTAGACTTATACATTGGAAGACTTATACGCTGGAAACATATACGGGGGTTTGAACTTCAGTTTTTCTGATGAAGTTTTTAGTAAAAACTTATTAGTAAAGAACTTCAGTCTTCAGATGAACCTCAACCAAGGGCTCTGCCCCTTGGACCCCTATAGGGGATGCTGCCCCTAGAACCCCGATGCCAGGGGCGCTGCCCCGGGACCCCCGTTATCTAGGGGTTTCATTAACCTAGAAATATGATATAATTATGAGTAGTTAAGTGATGCTTGTTAATTACTACACAATTAGTCGTGCCCAGCTGAGAACAGGTGTGACCATAAACTTAGAAATGAACATGATACATATGAGTTTCTAGCCCCTTTCTATGTTATGTTTTCGGGGCTATGTGTATACTCTATGTGATAGGCAATACACTTCCCTTAAGGGGTAAGTGTATGCCTTATGAATGTTATATGTATGTGATAGGACATGTGTAAGAATGTATTTTATATAACTGTATGAATGTATGGTTGTACGAGTAAGAAGGGAACATACCCTAATAATATCTGCGAATGAAGGGAAGATACCCTAATGATAATCTGCGAATGGAGGGAACATACCCTAATAATCTCTGCGAATGTAGGCGAATGTAGGGACCAAACCCTAATAATAATCTGTGAATGTAGAGAACAGACCCTAATAATATCCGCGAATGTAGAGAACAGACCCTAATAATGTAACGATTCCGGCAAATCCAGGTATACCCTAGCCGGTATATACTATTTACGTGTCATTTAGTATTGATTATATGAGTTATAGTACGTGTATACGAGTATATATGATTCATAGTACGAATCATACTCAATTATATAGTGAATCGTATTGGAATTACAATTAACCAATGAACGATTATTGAAACCCGAACGAATCGGGAATTACGTTATAGACGAAGTATATAATGTTTAGTGATGTTTACGAAGTATTAATGCTTCGGGATAAGTGATTTATAGCACAGAAAAAGGATTTCGATTTATTAGTACGTCGGTACGATAAACGAAGCCTTTAACATCAAACCAAGCAAGAGACGATCGATCAAACCGAAAAAGATGCACAAATACCGACAATACGATGTTTTAAGTCATTTAATGTCATGGGTTAAGTTTTTAAAAGTTTTTAAATCAGTTTTATGTAAATTTTATTTTAACCGAAAAACGACCATTTTAGGCTCGTTTTAAGCCGAATTACGAGTTTAAACGAGAAACGAACTGAACCAGACTATCCACAACATTATCCGGATTGTGTAATCCAAATGTGTGGCCATGGTTTGAGATGTGGGCCCCCCCCCCCACACCACCAATAGAGCCGGCCATATACACACACACTACACATTTCATTTTCTTTTTTTCTAAACACCCAACTCCAAATTCTCTCAACTCTCATCCATCTTCATCAAATTCCTTGATCTCCAACCAAGATTTACAAGGTATAACACATGTTTTGATGCTTGAATCTTGTTTCTAACTTCATGATCTTGAGAAAAGGAGGTTTCAAATGTAAAATGGGTGAAAACCCGGGTTGAAACCGATTCTCGCATGATCTAGTGATGTATACAAGTTATACAAAGGATCTTGATCCAAGTGATGAGTTAAAAGAGTTTAGAATGAAATTTTACGGTTGAAATCTTGTAAAATGAGTTTCTATGTGAAAGACGGGTGAAAACCCGAGATGAAACCGACTCTTGCATGATCAAGAGATGTATACAAGTTATACAAGGGATCTTGGTCCAAGAAATGAGTAAAAAGAGTCGAGAACGGATTTTCACGGTTAAAACCTTTGTTTTTATATCAAAACCGACACTATGAAAGAAATGGTTTGATTGTTGGTGTAACTTGCTTGGTATAGTGTTATTGTGCTTGTAAGTGTTGTATCTAGTGGCTAGCAAAGGCTAGAAACCAAGATCTTTGCGATCTAACGCTAGAAAACACAAGATAGTTCGGTTTTCGTGTGGATCTATGATTTTGGACAGATTGTAGTGTACTTAGAGTTGGGTCATGAAATTTCACAGAGATGATCTACACATGAAAATATGTGATCTGTGAATTTTTGGTAATTTTTGGATAAAAGATGAATATTTGGTGAATTTAATGCTCGGTTTTGGCCAAAAATGATGAAAAATAGCTAAACTTGATGAAAAATTCTGAAATATTTAGGATAAGCTTTTTATGACATATAAAAGTAACACACAAAATTTGAGCTCAGTTGGAGAAGTCTAAAGGGGCTTTTCGGTAAAACGAGTTCTAGGGCTTTCTAGCTCGGTTTTTGTGAAAATGGCTTGAAAAATGAGTTTTGGGTTCTGGAAAAATTCCAGGGAGTTATGAGGATGGCAGGGATCATCCCGGAAAAATTTGGGATTTTTCTAAAGTCTTTTGGTATTTTTGACATATTTAGTGTTTTAATAATGTTTAAAAATAGATAAATAAATGTAAATATAAAAAAATAAATCTGGAAAATTTTTATAAAATTTATTACTGTCAAAATAAGTTTTGTGCAAAATTTCAAGACCCGAGACTAAACGGGTAATTATTTGTGATAAAAAGAACATAAAAACAAATTTTTAAAGCTTAAAACGTGTAAACCGGCAAAACTCGCATAAGCGAGCTGACTGGTATATAAAAACCTAAAAATAGACCATTTTCATAATACTAAGTAAATTAAATAAAAGAAAATCATCCGAAAATAATTCGGATGATTTGGGTAATTTCACCCGATTTTACTGTTTCCGGCACCTAAATGACGGAAACGGGCCCCGCGGCCAAACGGGGTGTCCAAACCGAGCTCTAATTTCATCACGTTAACTAAAGTAACAGTCAAACACCATTTTTGGGTCGGGTGTGAATAAACTCATTTTTGAAACTAAAAACGGATGACCGTGCTAGGCACGCAAATCAAGGAAAACATAAAAATGATAATTTTGACCGTCCGACTCTAAGTAATGGCACAATCTGAGTCCTTAGGAGTGTCACGGGGTTAACATTGTCCCCGGATCGAGTACAGTACTGGGTTAACAATGTCCCCAGATGTACCGATTAACACGGATTTAATTTATGGGAATTATATAGTAACGACTAGATATCATATTACAGATCCAGGCTTATAGCAGTTCATTGTATCACATCCCGACTCACAGAAAGGTGAGTTTTCACGAGCCCCTTTTTACTGAACTGTTTCTAAATATTTTCCCGGGGCGGAAAACATGTCTTTATTAAAGTATTTAAGTACATACCGATCGTATGGAAACACTTGTATATTTATATATATATGTTTGATGCACAGAATATATAAATTGTTTATCGTGTGTAATTGTTCTGGGGTAACATAGTTCCCAGAGGTTATTATTGTTCTGGGGTAACATAGTTCCCAGGGGTTATTATTGTTCTGGGGTAACGTAGTTCCCAGAGGTTATTATTGTTCTGGGGTAACATAGTTCCCAGAGGTTATTATTGTTCTGGGGTAACATAGTTCCCAGAGGTTATTATTGTTCTGGGGTAACATAGTTCCCAGGGGTTATTATTGTTCTGGGGTAACGTAGTTCCCAGAGGTTATTATTGTTCTGGGGTAAGATAGTTCCCAGCATAATTTCATTGCTAATAAATGGTTATTAAAATGATCTGTCAGTGTTTATTTAAATTAGTGAAACTCAACAACTATTCGTAGTTGACCCGTTTTCTTACATGTTTTCTAGGTATGCCCAAGTTGGAATAATTGAAATGTGCTTAATTATCTGTGCTACCTGTTGGAAGCTTGCTGCTCTATATTTTGTAATGAATATAAATTAATGTCTTATCGGTAAAATATGTGTGTAACACCTAGACAGTAACGAAACTCGCAACAATGTAATATGTTATAAGTTAATGTAGTGGTATTTTCTTTATAAGCAATGCTGTTGATATCAGATGTGTCTGTTGCATCCCGTGTACGTTTCCGCTGCGGTTACGGGGTGTTACAGAACTTGGTATCAGAGCCATTGGTTATAAAGAATTAGGATGTCTGAAAGAGATACCTAAAATATAACCAGTAGCTCAAGTATTATAGGATCTGAATATCAACTAATAATTTATTGTGACGGGATCTGGATGAACTTGGATGGACAAGTGAGTTATTATGGTCCGGAACATAATAACAGACTTGTCTGCACGGGAGAATTCAGGGGAAGTCACGAGGAACTTTAAATAGGTAAAATTGGCAACATATGTGTAAATATATGATAATATTATTATGTGGTAAAGTTGTATAAATAAGTATGTATTAATTTGATTATGAATTACACTATGGAAAGAACTATATGCTTGTTAACTTGTGTGCAGGTAAAAATGTCAAGCCCGCATAGCTTATCAGTAGAGGAGGATCCGGAGGAGGTTAGCCCCGGAAACTCCGGGAGCCTACACGTGTCATCCGACTCCGAGCCTAGCGAGGCGAGTCACAGGAGCTCGAGCCAGTCCTCCCCGACCCGGGTCGTCAGATCCCCTACTCCACTCGCACCGCAGGCCACCTCTGTCCCTCCGGGATTTGGTCCCCGCCTTACGGCGCGGATCAGCATTCCGCGTGTCCCACCGACCTCTCCCCCACCCCGACCTGCTACTCGTCGGGGAGAGTCCTCATCTCAGCCCGAGCCGATGGCTCCACCTGTCTGGGGCCTTCCTAGACAGGAGCGGGATGCGGCAGCCTGGCTACGAGTGCTCACAGAGCAAGTAAATGAGCACTCAGCCGCCCTGACCGTGGGGGTACAGAGACGGGTGTACCTTGGTGACCGAATACTGGATTGCCAGTATGCAATCGACCGGTTGACAAGGGAGTGCTCGTACTCCCTATTGATGGTTCAGCGGTTAGAGGCGTGGCTCCGGGGGGTGATGGCAGTAGTGGTGGCGTTGGTGGCAGTGATGATGTGGTGGGCATACCACCGTGTTTAGTAGTTATGTTTGGATGGGGATAGTCAGGGACCATTTTTTTTTGATACTCTGTGTAAGTAGTTAGTGGTGATACTAACATGGAGTGAATCTGGTTTAGTTATGATACAACCACTAGCCCCTAGGGTGGGTCTCTTTTGGGGCATAATCATTATAGATACTTTTGGGTATCATCCAAGCACTGACCCCTTTACGGGTTATGTCGAGATGATACCGACATAGGGCCCTTGTATTAAAACTTAGTTGTGTAATGTTGACTGGAAAGTATGTAAACTGATGTTTGTGTAATATGTATCAATGTTTACTAATGAATGAAATATGTATTGTGTTTTATAATTTGAGATGGTATTGATTATATATATTTCTTGATGTTGTGTAGAATGGCACCGAAACGATCAACTAAAATATCGGAAGTAGATGTGAGCCGTTTGATTGCTCAACAGTTGGAGGCGGCGATACCGGATATAGTATCACGCATCGCCGCCAGTATTAACAACTCGACCAATCCGACCCCTCCGAGCAATCAAACGCCCATAAATAATGACGGGGAACAAAATGCTAATCCTCCAAGGAATGATAACACTATTCCGAGTAATGACGCACCGCCTAGGGTGGTCGTTACTGACAGCAATGGCCCTATACCTACGGTAGAGACAAACCATACTGAACCAATTCGTGCATCCAGGGGATGTTCGATCAAGGATTTTATGTTGTGCAAGCCATTAGAGTTTAGCGGGTCTGAAGGACCGAATGGGTTAGTTAAATGGATAGAGAAAATAGAATCAGTGGTGAATATTAGCAACTGTCCCGAGGATTGTGTCGTTAAGTACGCCACCTGTACATTCACCGACCATGCCTTGACATGGTGGAACACCATAGTACAGACTCGAGGTCAGGCGGCGACAAACCACATGACCTGGACGGAACTTAAGGCTCTTGTGTTGGAACATTTCTGCCCAAAGAATGAATTGCAGAAATTGGAAAATGAGTTGTGGAATCTGGAGATGAAGGGGGCGGACCACTTGGGTTATACCAATCGGTTTAATGAACTGTCACGATTAGTACCGTGGTTGGTCACCCCGGAGACGAAGAGGGTGGAACGTTATATTTGGGGACTTACTCCAGTAGTGAGGAGTATAGTCAACGCGGGGGGACACCGGACGTATGAAAGTGCAGTGACACAGGCTGGCATTGTCACGTATGATTTCTTGCGGAGCGGATCACTAAAGGTGACAGGAGAATCAGCTGGGGGAAAACGGGGTACACATGACCATAGGATCCAAGAAAAGCAGCAGAGCAAACGAGCTAGGCCCGCTGCCCAGAGCTATGCCATGACTAGTTCGGGCGGAAGGCAAGAACCGCAGAAAGGAACGTTTCCTAAGTGCGGGAAATGTGGTTACCACCATGGTGGCTTGTGCAAAGAGGTGGTGTGCCACCGGTGTGGCAGGATTGGACACTACGCACCAAATTGTAAGACAAATCTGAACAACCTGAACCGACAACCGCAACCTATTCGTGCGCAACCATTTAGAACTCAACCAGCCCGACAGCAGAACCCGCAAGGAAACCAGATGGTGACCACTAGCCGTGCTTGCTACGAATGCGGCAGCACGGATCACTTCAAAAGGAACTGCCCGAAACTGAACCAGGGAGGAAACGGGAGACAACTCACGGGTCAGGCATCGTCGTCCAATCCGGCGCGAGGCCGAGCATTCTCGATGGGGGCGAACGAGGCGCGCCAAGACCCCAGCGTAGTGACAGGTACCTTCCTCGTCTCTGATCATTACGCTTCTGTATTATTTGATACAGGCGCCGATAGAAGTTTTGTCTCCGTTAGATTCCTTTCGATAGCAAACCTTTCTATTGGTGAAACCATAGAACCTTACACCGTAGAAGTCGCTAACGGTAAAACCATGATAGTTAATCGGATAGTTCGGAATTGCCCTTTTATTCTGAACGAACAATCCTTTCTGATTGACTTGTTACCGGTAGAATTGGGTAGTTTCGACGTGATAGTGGGAATGGATTGGTTAGCACGTAACAGGGTAGAAATAAACTGTGAAAAGAAAACCGTCAAGATCCGGGTGTCGGATGACGAGGAGGTATTAGTGCAGGGAGAAAAATCCGGCACCATGATACCATTTATATCCCACCTCAAGGTGTTGAAATATATACGTCAGGGATGTGTGGCGTATCTCGCGAGCCTGACGGCCGCTGATTCTGAGGAAAAACGGGTGGATGATATTCCCGTGGTACGCGAATTTCCACAAGTTTTTCCAGAGGAACTTCCTGGATTACCGCCAACCCGACAGGTCGAATTCAGGATCGATCTGTTACCTCAGGCTGGCCCTGTTGCTAAGGCGCCCTACCGACTTGCACCATCCGAGATGCAAGAATTATCCAACCAGTTGCAGGAATTGTTGGATAAAGGATTTATACGTCCCAGTTATTCCCCGTGGGGTGCACCTGTTTTATTCGTGAAAAAGAAGGACGGGAGCCTTAGAATGTGCATTGATTACAGGGAATTGAACAAGTTGACAATCAAAAATAGGTATCCTCTTCCCCGAATCGATGATCTGTTCGACCAACTACAAGGTGCGAGCTGCTTTTCAAAAATAGATCTTAGATCGGGATACCATCAGGTTAGAATCCAGGAGGAGGATATCCCAAAAACTGCATTCCGGACTCGCTACGGCCATTACGAGTTCTTAGTTATGCCTTTTGGGCTAACAAATGCGCCAGCAGTATTCATGGATCTCATGAATCGAGTCTGTAAACCCTATCTCGACAAATTCGTCATTGTATTTATTGACGATATTTTGATATACTCGAAGAGTAAAGAAGAGCACGAGCAACACTTAAAGTTAGTTCTAGAGCTCCTGGATCAGGAGAAGTTATATGCAAAATTCTCCAAGTGTAACTTCTGGTTACAAGAGGTGCAATTCCTCGGTCACGTTATAAACCACCAAGGAATACACGTTGATCCGAGTAAGGTTGAAGCAATTAAGAATTGGCAAGCGCCTAAATCTCCAAAGGAAATCCGCCAATTCTTAGGCTTAGCTGGATACTATCGTCGATTTATAGAGAACTTTTCCAGCATCGCCCAACCTTTAACCCTCCTGACTCAAAAGGATCGGAAGTATGAATGGGGTGAAGAGCAGGAAACGGCGTTTCAAACGTTAAAACAAACATTGTGCCAAGCGCCAATCTTAAGTCTCCCCGACGGAAATGATGGTTTTGTCGTGTATTGTGACGCATCCCGGAGAGGGTTAGGATGCGTATTGATGCAAAATAGTAAGGTTATAGCCTATGCTTCTCGACAATTAAAAGTTCACGAGAAAAATTACACTACTCATGACCTAGAACTGGGAGCAGCCATCTTCGCACTTAAAATCTGGAGACACTATCTCTACGGTACAAAGTGCACCATCTTCACTGATCATAAAAGTTTGCAACACATATTCGATCAGAAAGAACTGAATATGAGACAACGAAGGTGGGTCGAGTTACTGAGTGACTATGACTGTGACATCCGATATCACCCCGGCAAGGCTAACGTTGTAGCCGATGCCTTGAGTAGGAAAGATCGAGTTAAGCCACTACGCGTGCGAGCGTTGGGAATGATAGTCCAGTCGAACCTTTCGGATTTGATTCGAGTCGCTCAACACGAGGCGTTGAAAGGGGACCAATTGGAAAAAGAGGGACTTTTCTGTAACGAGAAGAATTTCGAACAGCGTGTGGACGAAATTCTCTATTTCAAAAATCGGATTTGGATTCCGACCCTCCATGACCTTCGTGAATTAATCATGGACGAAGCACATAAATCAAAATATTCCATACATCCGGGATCAGATAAAATGTACAAGGATGTGAAAGAATTTTACTGGTGGCCAGGTATGAAAAAGGATATAGCCACATACGTCGGCAAGTGTACGACGTGTGCGAGAGTTAAGGCGGAGCACCAGAAACCCTCGGGAATGTTACAACAACCGGAAATTCCCGAATGGAAATGGGAGCAAATCACGATGGATTTCGTGACACACCTCCCTAAGACACCCCGGGGACATGATGCAATTTGGGTAGTCGTGGATCGATTAACAAAATCGGCACATTTTATCCCGATTAGAAATAATTATAACACTGAGAGACTTGCGTAAATTTATATAAATGAAATAGTGTCTCGTCATGGCATCCCCATCTCGATCATCTCCGATAGGGATAGCCATTTCACCTCTAAACTTTGGCAAGCTGTCCAAGAAGCATTGGGAACACGTATTGACCTAAGCACAGCTTACCACCCTCAGACCGATGGTCAGTCTGAGAGGACCATTCAAACTTTGGAGGATTTGCTTCGTGCCTGCGTACTGGACTTTAAGGGAAACTGGGATCAACATCTCCCACTCGTTGAATTTTCCTATAATAACAGTTACCATAGCAGTATAAAGGCAGCACCTTATGAAGCATTATATGGACGAAAGTGCCGATCACCACTCTGCTGGTCTGAAGTGGGTGACTCGCAGGTCATTAGATCGGATCTGGTCCAGGAGACGACCAGCAAGATTCTTGAAATCAAGAACAACCTAAAAGCCGCGCGGGATCGGCAGAAGAGTTATGCCGATACCCGTCGAAAACCGTTGTCATTTGAGAAGGGGGAAAAGGTATATTTGAAAGTATCACCCTGGAAAGGAGTGGTCAGATTTGGAAAGGCGGGGAAGTTGGCCCCTAGATACATTGGACCATTCAGCATCACTGCAAAAATCGGTCCGGTAGCTTACCGATTAGAACTGCCTGAGGAACTAAGTGCAGTTCATAACGTGTTTCATGTGTCAAATTTGAAAAGATGTCTGGCGGATGAGACGTCGGTGTTACCCTTAGAGGGTGTTCAAATAAATGATAAGCTCAACTTCGTAGAGGAACCCATTGAAATAGTAGACGGGAAAATCAAGCAACTTAGACACAATAAGATCTCGTTAGTCAAAGTTAGATGGAATTCGCAACGAGGCCCAGAATTTACTTGGGAACGAAAGGACGAATTTCGGAAGAAATACCCCCACCTATTTCCTCAAAAGGAAGTAGTTGACGTGTAAAATTTCGAGGACGAAATTTTTATAACGGGGGGAGAATGTAACGATTCTGGCAAATCCAGGTATACCCTAGCCGGTATATACTATTTACGTGTCATTTAGTATTGATTATATGAGTTATAGTACGTGTATACGAGTATATATGATTCATAGTACGAATCATACTCAATTATATAGTGAATCGTATTGGAATTACAATTAACCAATGAACGATTATTGAAACCCGAACGAATCGGGAATTACGTTATAGACGAAGTATATAATGTTTAGTGATGTTTATGAAGTATTAATGCTTCGGGATAAGTGATTTATAGCACAGAAAAAGGATTTCGATTTATTAGTACGTCGGTACGATAAACGAAGCCTTTAATATCAAACCAAGCAAGAGACGATCGATCAAACCGAAAAAGATGCACAAATACCGACAATACGATGTTTTAAGTCATTTAATGTCATGGGTTAAGTTTTTAAAAGTTTTTAAATCAGTTTTATGTAAATTTTATTTTAACCCGAAAAACGACCATTTTAGGCTCGTTTTAAGCCGAATTACGAGTTTAAACGAGAAACGAACTGAACCAGATTATCCACAACATTATCCGGATTGTGTAATCCAAATGTGTGGCCATGGTTTGAGATGTGGGCCCCCCCCCCACACCACCAATAGAGCCGGCCATATACACACACACTACACATTTCATTTTCTTTTTTTCTAAACACCCAACTCCAAATTCTCTCAACTCTCATCCATCTTCATCAAATTCCTTGATCTCCAACCAAGATTTACAAGGTATAACACATGTTTTGATGCTTGAATCTTGTTTCTAACTTCATGATCTTGAGAAAAGGAGGTTTCAAATGTAAAAATGGGTGAAAACCCGGGTTGAAACCGATTCTCGCATGATCTAGTGATGTATACAAGTTATACAAAGGATCTTGATCCAAGTGATGAGTTAAAAGAGTTTAGAATGAAATTTTACGGTTGAAATCTTGTAAAATGAGTTTCTATGTGAAAGACGGGTGAAAACCCGAGATGAAACCGACTCTTGCATGATCAAGAGATGTATACAAGTTATACAAGGGATCTTGGTCCAAGAAATGAGTAAAAAGAGTCGAGAACGGATTTTCACGGTTAAAACCTTTGTTTTTATATCAAAACCGACACTATGAAAGAAATGGTTTGATTGTTGGTGTAACTTGCTTGGTATAGTGTTATTGTGCTTGTAAGTGTTGTATCTAGTGGCTAGCAAAGGCTAGAAACCAAGATCTTTGCGATCTAACGCTAGAAAACACAAGATAGTTCGGTTTTCGTGTGGATCTATGATTTTGGACAGATTGTAGTGTACTTAGAGTCGGGTCATAAAATTTCACAGAGATGATCTACACATGAAAATATGAGATATGTGAATTTTTGGTAATTTTTGGATAAAAGATGAATATTTGGTGAATTTAATGCTCGGTTTTGGCCAAAAATGATGAAAAATAGCTAAACTTGATGAAAAATTCTGAAAAATTTAGGATAAGCTTTTTATGACATATAAAACTCACACACAAAATTTGAGCTCAGTTGGAGAAGTCTAAAGGGGCTTTTTGGTAAAACGAGTTCTAGGGCTTTCTAGCTCGGTTTTTGTGAAAATGGCTTGAAAAATGAGTTTTGGGTTCTGGAAATATTCCAGGGAGTTATGAGGATGGCAGGGATCATCCCGGAAAAATTTGGGATTTTTCTAAAGTCTTTTGGTATTTTTGACATATTTAGTGTTTTAATAATGTTTAAAAATAGATAAATAAATGTAAATATAAAAAAATAAATCTGGAAAATTTTTATAAAATTTATTACTGTCAAAATAAGTTTTGTGCAAAATTTCAAGACCCGAGACTAAACGGGTAATTATTTGTGCTAAAAAGAACATAAAAACAAATTTTTAAAGCTTAAAACGTGTAAACCGGCAAAACTCGCATAAGCGAGCTGACTGGTATATAAAAACCTAAAAATAGACCATTTTCATAATACTAAGTAAATTAAATAAAAGAAAATCATCCGAAAATAATTCGGATGATTTGGGTAATTTCACCCGATTTTACTGTTTCCGGCACCTAAATGACGGAAACGGGCCCCGCGGCCAAACGGGGTGTCCAAACCGAGCTCTAATTTCATCACGTTAACTAAAGTAACAGTCAAACACCATTTTTGGGTCGGGTGTGAATAAACTCATTTTTGAAACTAAAAACGGATGACCGTGCTAGGCACGCAAATCAAGGAAAACATAAAAATGATAATTTTGACCGTCCGACTCTAAGTAATGGCACAATCTGAGTCCTTAGGAGTGTCACGGGGTTAACATTGTCCCCGGATCGAGTACAGTACTGGGTTAACAATGTCCCCAGATGTACCGATTAACACGGATTTAATTTATGGGAATTATATAGTAACGACTAGATATCATATTACAGATCCAGGCTTATAGCAGTTCATTGTATCACATCCCGACTCACAGAAAGGTGAGTTTTCACGAGCCCCTTTTTACTGAACTGTTTCTAAATATTTTCCCGGGGCGGAAAACATGTCTTTATTAAAGTATTTAAGTACATACCGATCGTATGGAAACACTTGTATATTTATATATATATGTTTGATGCACAGAATATATAAATTGTTTATCGTGTGTAATTGTTCTGGGGTAACATAGTTCCCAGAGGTTATTATTGTTCTGGGGTAACATAGTTCCCAGGGGTTATTATTGTTCTGGGGTAACGTAGTTCCCAGAGGTTATTATTGTTCTGGGGTAACATAGTTCCCAGAGGTTATTATTGTTCTGGGGTAACATAGTTCCCAGAGGTTATTATTGTTCTGGGGTAACATAGTTCCCAGGGGTTATTATTGTTCTGGGGTAACGTAGTTCCCAGAGGTTATTATTGTTCTGGGGTAAGATAGTTCCCAGCATAATTTCATTGCTAATAAATGGTTATTAAAATGATCTGTCAGTGTTTATTTAAATTAGTGAAACTCACCAACTATTCGTAGTTGACCCGTTTTCTTACATGTTTTCTAGGTATGCCCAAGTTGGAATAATTGAAATGTGCTTAATTATCTGTGCTACCTGTTGGAAGCTTGCTGCTCTATATTTTGTAATGAATATAAATTAATGTCTTATCGGTAAAATATGTGTGTAACACCTAGACAGTAACGAAACTCGCAACAATGTAATATGTTATAAGTTAATGTAGTGGTATTTTCTTTATAAGCAATGCTGTTGATATCAGATGTGTCTGTTGCATCCCGTGTACGTTTCCGCTGCGGTTACGGGGTGTTACAAATAATCTATGCGAAGGTTATAGTGAAAAATGCTCTTAATAACGTAAGGATATCTATGTATGTAATGAATGAAAGTCTGAAAGAAAGAATGAATGTATGTATGTATGTATGAAAGAAAGGTGAACAGGTTAAGTATGTAATATGTATCTTCGGATACATGCAAGTATGTGAATGTGTTGTATGTTGCCTGATTAACTATAACTCACTCAGCGTAGCTGACTTTTAGTATTCACACAGGTAAATAAAATGAGACAGCTGGCTTGAGGAGCACACGTCGTTGAAGAATAAAGAAGCTGACATATGAAGATTTGAAGTTATATGTTTTATGATGTTTGAACTTTAAAGACATGTTTAGGTTTTGCTTGTTTGTGTATGAATGATTGATATTTTAAGTATCACGCGAAAGTTTTAATTCACTCTGATATTTAGAACAGTGTTTTATGAGTAAATACAACGTCCAATGTAGGGTACCGGGATCGGAGCCTTACAATATCTCTACTTTGGTATAGTTAAAATACAAAGGGAGACATAAATGAGAAGTGTGAGAATGATTTATGGCCACACAAAAACCCCTCAAAGAAATTTAAATTGATTAATAAAAAAACATAACTCAATATATAAATAGAAAAAGGAAAAAACTTAAAAACCAAAATGTTTCCCCCGTCATTCCCGTTCCACAAAAAAACGATGAAAATACACAATGCCGAGAAAAAAGACACAATGCCGAAAATGAACAAACAACACAATAATAAACAAAAAAAAAGATACAACAGATAAAAAAAATATATCACAATGCCGGATAAAATATAACATAATATCAAGAAAAAAGACACAGTGTAAAGAAAAAAAGACATAATCAGTGACAAAAATAAACAAAAAACACAATTATAAACAAAAATGCATAATGATATTTTTCAATCAATATTTTGTCCTTTTCAAGGTTTTTTAAGAAAAAGAAAGACGGTGAAAACATTTTGTGTTTTTACATTTTTTGTTTTTTTTATTAAAATCTGAGTAATGATTTTTTATTAATTTTTCATTATTTCTTTAGAGGTTTTTTTTGTGGCGACAAATCCTTCTCGTTTTTGTTCCCTTTGTTGAATAACTTGATCCATATTTTATAGGATTATTTGAATTCGAGACAAATACATGAAAAACCTCCATTTACAAATAAATCATTCTGGTGGTTTGAAAGAATATAGAGATGTTTTGTTTATATATATTTAATATATTATATATATATATTTGTGTGTGTGTGTGTGTGTATTTTCAGGTTGATATGTTATCATAACTGTGTTGTACTTCATTAATATCTTTCAATAAAGTTTTTTGACCGGATTATATATAGAAAAACTGCTTTTAAATAATCTTAACTATGCCTTATTGGTGAACAACAGTCCCTGCCTCACTATTGGTTGGTGATGGTTCCAACTAAAGATATATTTTTTACCAACGGTTTGCGACTAAAGGAGTTAACTATTCGTTAGTCTGATACTTACTTGACATGCCTAGTTGTCAGTAAGTATCTTTGAGGCAACATTACGTGACAATAAACAAATGTTTTTTTTTTAAATTAGTTTTAAATAATCACAACTATGTCCTATTGGCAAATAACAGTCCCAATTAAAGGTGTATTTTTCCAACGGTCCGCTAGGTATGCCACGTAAACAACAAACTAACAGAGTTAACTATCTGTTAGTCGCCGGCCGTTGGTAAAAAATACACATTTAGTTGGGACCGCCACCAGCTAAGAATGAAGTTGGAATTGTTATTTACAAATAGGGCGTATTTGAGATTATTTAAAACGAATTTTCCTTATAGATATTGTCCTTTGTGTTTATGGAAAACTTCAATGCTTGTCCTTTAAATTGATCTGTTTTATCCATTGCGTTTTCAAATCCAACATCATTTTGGCCCTAACCCCGTTATATATTATCGTTAAGTGAGGGCCAATTGGTTATTTCACCTAATTATAACAAAAAAAAAACAAGAATACATACTATTAAAACTCTTTTTCTCTTTCCTTAATTCATCCACCACCATTATTGGAAAAAAAAACGAAGGCGGTGCTTATTTAATATTACTAGCTGATATGTTAGAAAATTTTCAATTGGGTTTGGTGGTTGTGTGGGGGTGGTATGGTGGTTTTGTGGGGGGTAAGTGATGGCATGTGGTTGGTGGTGGTGCTGGTGGCAACATGTGGTAGTTGACCGTTGGTGGTGGTATGGGGATGTTACTAATACGCGACCTGTGCTATTAAAATGTTAACGTTAGTTATTAAAATGTTTCAAGTAATATGTTTTTTTAGTTATTAGTTTTTAAAAAGTTTTTTTAATAAATAGATAAAATGACCAATTTGCCCTTATATGCAAAACACATTACCAGACTTAACTAGGAAACTAGTTGAGTTAGGGCCAAATGATAAACGATGTTGGATTTAGAGATGTAAATGACAAAATAGATTAATATTGAAGATAAACGACAAACAGTGAAATTTTCTATAAACATAAAGAACAATATTATGTAATTTTGTAGAAATTTAATGCACTCATTAGATACTGAAAATTTCCTTTAGAACAACTATCACGCGAGTACTGGAAAGATAACTTACGAAATTCTCCATGGGAGACGTTATAGGACTCATGTATATTTTTTTCGGGGAGGGGGTGAAATAGGGCAGAAGAATTAGGGATCTAAAAGTTGTTAGAACACGTCAAAAAGTTTAATGAGTTTAAATCTTGTATGAAAGCTTCTCAACCTAGAAAAAAGTATTACGCCTATAAGTGACGTAGGCTAATTGAGTTTAATGTGGGTGATAAAGTAATGCTAAAGGTGTCACCATGGAAAGGAACCATTGGGTTTAGCAAACGAAGTAAGTTAAGTTCAAGGTTCATTGGAGCATTTAAGATATTGGCACAAGTAGGATAAGTGGCTTAAGGACTAGACCTACCTTATGAGTTAGTTGGGATTCAACCTACCTTTTATGTATTACATCTTTGGAAATATCTTGCTAATGATACAACCTTTATATGTTGGGAGGACATTGAATTGGATAAAAATTTGAATTACGTCAAAGAACCCATAGCTATCATCGACTGAGAAGAGAAACAGTTACGTTGGAAAGTCATTGGGTAAGTTAATGTCTTGTGAAAGCATCAGAAGGCATCACAAACTGCATTAGAAGAGGAAATGAGAAAATGTCACATGTTTTTATCTGATAGCTACTTGCAAGGACGAAACTACTTGCAAGGAGAGTAGAATTTGAATGTCCCAAAGTTTTGAGATTATAAACTTATTTAATGTTATGGATTATTTTTAAGTTAGGTGGTGCTATTATGAAAATAAGGGAAGCTGGTAGAATCCAAAGGATCTAGTCATCACTCTCATTCACGATTCCTTCTTCACCAAGATATATATATATATATATATATATATATATATATATATATATATATATATATATATATATATTTGTGTCTGCACACTTGGAGAGTGAAACCGAGCACACTTCATGATCTGATCTTTCATGTTAAAACTTATAGGGAATCAGATTAAAGATTTAGTTGGGGAGTATTCACCGGTGGAAACTTGCTGAATCAAGCTCAAACATCACAGATCTTCATCAGAAAATTCAGTTTTGGTAAGGTTTTGCATTAAAGATAGAGTATTTGTGATCAGATTTACAGGTTTGTGATAGGATTTGTATGGGACTTAAAAGGTTTGTTAATCTAGAATCATGATTCATTTCAAGGTTAGAATGCTCAAGGAAGCCAATTGAATCATATCTAGGGTTTGCTCGTTGCTAGCAAGTTCCCACGCGCTTCTAAGTTATCACCTTATAGTTATCGCGACTTTAGGCTATTGCTTAGTGTATTTCTCACCTTGTTCGGTTATCTCCCAAGTAACAATCGCTTAAAATAGTTTTTGGTTGAAAACATATCACATAGAACGTAGTTATTGCCTATGATAGCTCTCATAAAAAGAAGTTAACTCCTATGTAAGTTACACCAAATTTCGTAAGCGATAACTTGATCGTGGGATATATTAGTTACGTGAAAACTCAGTAACTGAGGACCACTCTAGGCGATTAATATAGCAGGCCAAAATTTGATCAAGTTATACATAACTTAATAGGACAATTTGGAATATACGACAACTTAGGTTAGCAAGACCTAACGAGTAGCGATAATTTGAAAAGGAATGATTAGTTGAAGTTATGGCATAGTTTGAAGTTGATAGCTTACATGTGAACCTTGTACATGTATTCAAGTGTTACATCCAGAAGGAACCGGTCTATCTTTAAGTCTTTGCTTGATAGGTGAGTTTTCGATCCCCTTTTTACGACACATTTTGAGTAGGTGTACCTTCACAATACGATCAAATAAATGGATTACTGTTGGGATTAGGATTTAATTAAGGAATATTGTAATCTTTGTAACCTCCTCAAGAAATGGCTATGTATGGAAATCAAGCAAACTTGGCACTTCGAGCAAGCCTACAACTTATTCAAGCAAGGTATCTTACTTTCGAGCAAGGTTATCTTCTGGAATTATTCTAAGTGTTAGTTCGAGTAAACTACACTTCATCAAGCAAGGTTGTTCTTCAACTCGAGCAAGTTTTGTTTCAGAGCAAACCCTTGACCTAACCAAGCTTAAACCAAGTAAATTGGTAGGTCGAGCAAGGTTTCAATAAATAGTGATTTCAAGCACACTTGTAGGAAGTTAATGGAATAATACTAAGGACTTCTACGAGCAAGGTACAACCACGAGCAAGCTACAGTGTCACCAGCACACTTAGTTTGGTTTGAATAAGTTTAACACAAAAGGTTGAAGAGATCAAGAATAACAAGTTTGCTCGTAGGATATTATCGAGCAAAGTTTGATATTATCATGAATATTGAAGTCCGCTTGAAGAATATTTTCATGGGAAAATATTCTAAGTAAAGCATGCTCGAGGAACTGTTCCAGCACACTTATGATTACATGGTTTGCTCGACAAAGACAAAAGCTTACTCGAAGACCTTTTACACTTGTAATATTTTGAATACGTTTGAATATGTTATTTAACAATCATTAGGGTTTCTAGAATGTGTCAGGTGAGCCTATTTAAGGAAAGTATAGGTCACATTTATTGGTGTGAGTGATTTGACAGCTGATTACACTTTCTTAGCAAACTGAATATTTTGTACGGAAAGTATCCACCACCTGACATTCCACCTAGAAACCCTAGAGATTTTCTTTGTAAATAGAGTTCATATCAATGAAAATTTATTGGGTGACTCATGTGTGTTGTCATGTTTGTGTTATTTGAGCAACACCTTGAATACCATTTATTTCGCCTTTGATGTTCATTGGGTTTACACATAAGCATTTTCGTAACTGTCTTGTCAACATTTAGTTGTTGGTTACGAGGTTGATAAGTGGACAATCGATCCTGAAAAGTAGTATCAGAGCTTCGTTTTGCTCTTGTGAAGACCTATTTGTTGCTGATTGTGAAGCGTTTACTGAATATTACCTGATTTTAAAGAAGAAAATGATGACGTCAGTTGAGCACTGTTTCATTGAGCAATGACGTCAACAACTCTATTCTTTATTTTTCATATCTACAATCATCTAAGGTTTAAAATTTTTTTAATCTCAGATCTACTTTGTTTACTACTTGTTTTAGTCTAGATCTTGGTTTTATCCATCTGTTTTCATCAGATTCAAGGATTTTATCCTCAGAGCTTATCATTTTTCAAAGTTAGTTAAAGTTTTTAAGTAATTTATATTTCTAAAATTATTCAAAAAGACCAAAAATATTTCTGAACAAGTGGATGACCAAGATGTCTACTAGCAAGATTCCAAGGTTGTTAGGTCAAGAAAACTACATCAAGTGGAAAGTTCTCTTTGAAGTTGTTGTTTGCTATAATGATACTGAAATGGGAACTCCATCAAAAATGGTCCTTATGTTCCAACTGATGGTGCAAACAACAACCAAACAATGGAGAGACAAATGAAGAAAAAGGACTCTGTCCATGTTGAAGCTAGGTTTGTCATGGGAAATATTGACAATTGTGAATCATCACGCAACTACTAAGGCCATGTTTGATGTTGTTGTTGAGATGTTTGAAGGAAATAATGACTTGAAGAATATCAAGGAAGATAGGTTGAAGCAACAATATGACAGGTTCAAGTTCAAAGAAGGAGAAAGGTTGAAATCTGTGTTTCAACGGTTTGTTGCAATAGTCAATGAAATCACAACCACTGACCTTGCAATAAATGATTTAGACCTAAACAAGAAGTTGCTCTCATCTCTGTCTGGTGAATGGTACACAGCTAGCAAATTTATCAAATAAAATGAAAACTTCCCAATTTTCAAGCTGGATGATTTTATCTGTTTTTTACAAGAAACTGAGGATGAGATGATTGAAAATCACATGATAAAGGAAGAGAAACCAAGTTTTCAAGTTGCTAACGCTTTAATTTCACCAATGGGTCACTTTTCAACCAAGAATCAACAAGAAGTTCCCAACCTAGTGAATTTAATTATGAGACTCCAAGAGTGTTTGTGGCAAGCCAAAGTGGACAACAAAGATTTAATGTCCAGATGTTGGATAATGGTGATACATCTTCAATAGCAAGTGGACATGCTCCTTATGTTCCAGATAACACAAATCAAGGGAATGAACATCAAGCACTATTCTGAATGTTCACTGAATCATACCGTGCCTTTGTGGCCAAAAAATTGATTCATACAAGTGTGGTGCAAGAAGATTTATAGAAAATTGATGCTGATGATTTGGAAGACATGGATCTTAAATAGCAAGCTTCCATGGTGGCTGTGAGAAGCAAGAGACTGTGCAACAGATTTGGCATGTCTACCTTTTCTGGACCAACTAACAGGATTGGATTTGATAAGTCCAAAGTGATCTGCTATAACTGTCAACAACTTGGTCATTTTGCTAGAGAGTGTAACCAAGCAAGACAGTTCCAAAACAACAACAATATTCAAAGAAATCAATTTCAGTCTCAGAATCAAGCTCAAGGTTAACAACAGAGACAATATTATAACAACTTCCAACAAAAGAACCATCAACAAATTGTTCCTCAACAATAACCTTTTAAGAGAAATCAACAAATCCCTCCTCAAGCTTCTACCAATCAAAACAGTAACAATGCCACTCAATCAAGAAACCAAGTGAATGTTGTTGTAGCCTAACAACCACAAGATGGTTTGTTTGACTGGAGCAGTCATGCTGAAGATATTGAGAAAACAAATGTTACTTTTATGGAAAAGATTGGTGATCAAGCTGAATCTTCATTATCACAAATACATTCAAATTTCACAACTTTTGAATTAATTGAAATGAATGATATATTGAAAAAGGAGATTGGTCAGTTGAAAACTGAATGTTTCAAGAAAAAAAATATAATTAATGTGTATGAGATTAGTGAAATAACCTATAGAACTGAATCAAAGGTTTAGAGCAAGACTGTACGGACAGTTATGAAACTCAATCTAGATACATATAGAGATAGAAGGTTTGAAGAAGTACCTTGAAGAAAAACTAAAGAACACTTAACTTCAAGTTGATGTTTAGGTTCTGAAAAATCTTGTGTCAAAACATCTGTGGAAAATTAAAAAAAAAAATACAAGAAGAAGACAAGTATAAGGTTGTTGATCCAACCTTTAATGACAATTATTCATTAAAGGTGGACAAGGAAAATAGAGGGGCATACCTTGATCAATTCAAGAAAGTGTTTTAAGATAAAAAAAAATTGTTGAGAATTAAAGATGGTTGATGTTGATGAGGAAGGAGAATTTGTGGTCAAAACTTTTGAAACAAAAGGGAAGTTAGTTGAAAAGTCTGTTGGAATTCAAGTTTCTGTGAAAGATCAAGAGTATAATGTGATAAGAGAAGATAACACTGATGAATCAACTGACCAATGCTCAAGTTGTGGTAGTATGAAAGGAAAAGACAAGAGTAGAAAAGGTTCAAAGAACAAGATTCCTTTGTTACCAAAAATTACTCCAAAGATGAGGAAACATCATGAGCATATGAGAAGAGAACATAAATATTTTGACCTTTGTGGTGGGTCTAAAGAAAATAAAAACAATGACACTCAGACAAGCAAAATGTCACCAAGGAAACCAAGTGTCAGAGTTAACAAGAATTATGAAATACATAATAGTAAAGATCATTTTCTGCCAATTATCCAGTGTTCTCTAATCATGAACTATTTGATATGGGAGATGTAATAAGCATGGAAGATTATTTAAGAAGATGGTCAAGACCAACAAGTGGAATATCTGAAAACACAATCATATTGGAAAAGATAAATTTTGTGAAGAGTTCAATTGAAAGAGCAGATGAAAAGATTAAACAATTCTTACCCTTTCAATCAATTTTGATGGTCAAATTACTCATCAAAAGACCATTGGAATTGATTCCCCAAGACCAAGTGAAAAATTTAAAAGGGGAAACTCAAGTGAAAACTTTAAAGAACAAGTATGGTGTAAAGTCTATGATGTTTATGGTCATCACACTGACTCCTGTCAAGAAATGTTCTCTTATGAACCATTTCATGTTCAGATGTTGGAATTGATCTGCCCAAGACACATATTAGAGTTGATGTGGCTAGTACGTATTGATCCAAGTCGGGTCATACCCAATAACAAGCTAGACAAACGCCACGATAATTATTATTAGATGTGATCTAAGTAATGATTATCAACACTTGTATATTTGGAAAATGGGTTTTCTAAATATTTGTATTTGTGTGAAATAAATTATATGGTTAATTTATATATGAGTGAGATATTGTTTATTTGGATAAATAATAATAACATGTTTTAAAAGAAATAATAACAAAATTGGAAAATGATTTTGGGGGGAAAAGACCCCATGTGGGCCGGCTCCTCTCCCTCTCTCCTCCCTCTGTTGTTTCTTTCAAAGACATGCATGTGTGTCTATTGGATATCACTTGTTGCATCAACACACTCTCTTACATACACATTGCTCTCTCTCTTTTCTCTCTATTCGGAACCGAGAAGAAGAAGAAGAAGAAGAAGAAGAAGAACAAGGGTGTTCTTGCAAGTGTTAGAATCCTAGAAACTGGGTGGTTGTTGAAGGCTTGTTTGGGTATACAAGCTTGAGGTCTTCTTCTCTTGAAGATTCGTCATTCAATCATCATCTCCTTCAAGATTTCTGGACTTGAAGGTATGTATGTTAAACACCCTATGGTTGTGTTCTTGATAGCATGCATAATCGTTTATGGATCTGGGCATTGGGTTTAACATAAACGGGTTTATGTATATTGGATAAACAAG